>NC_091145.1:10086983-10401286 GCF_041381155.1 Argopecten irradians | reverse complement strand
TTTTATTTAAACGCTTTTGGCGCTGTATTTGAAGGGTTAATTCTAGAACAGTGCTAATTTATGAAAAAGCGTATTTCCGGTAGTGAATCACCGGATTGAGCAAATTTATATCCGCACTAACATATCATAATTTACATTATTTTTCGTATTGCGCTAAGATTTTACTGCACTAAAGTAAGGAGTATTTTTATAGGAAACAGATTAAAACTTATCAATTTCATGTTAAGCTCATTAATTTTTTCATTTTTTCATCGTATGTCGAAAGGTGCGATAACATTGGTTTTTTTTATTCAGACAGAGGACCGAAAGTGGTAGTTTTAAACTCATGTCAAAAAGAGGCCCATAAAAAAGTTGCTACGTCGTTACAACAGTGCTTAAATCCTTACTTTCAAACTACTTTAAAAGTTAGCAATGACACCAATTTTCGCAGAAAACAAATGAACTCAAAATTTGCCTTTCTTAAACAAAACAGAATTATTATCGCAACAATATGCATACATGTTTCAAATGAAGATATTGAACGTCTCTGGAAAAGATTGGAGACCGGCAGTGATATGATGACTCTAATCGTTTGGTTCTCCCAAGTGGAAATTAACATGACAAATTCGTTCCATTGGTATACGGATTCCGAAAACATTATTAAATTTATAAAGGAAAAATATCGAGATGACTGCTTCAGCAGATATAAAAGATCTCGACCCAGTCTGGAAACAATATCTGCTGAGTTTGATAATTTTCAAGAAGTGATCAACTTTACAAGACCCATTCAACATAGGGATCCATGTCCAGTTCATCAAAATTTTACATATTATCCTGCAAATTTCCCAGGGTACATTGATGATAATTATCGCATGCATGGTCCAAATGAGATGAGAAGTCAGATGCCCCAGAACATACTACCGATGGATACCCGGGGACCAAATGTAAATCAAGAAGCTGTTCAAGAGGACCCATTGCTTATTAGAAACAACGCAATAGATAAGTTCGCTCAACAATTTTTGGATTTGATTGAAGATTAAATACCTAATATAAAACGAGAGTTATGAGAAAATATGTCAATATATGAGGTAAAATAAGCTGAAATGTACAAACAAAATAAGCTTCAGTGTATGAGAAAATAACATGCATACATATAAGCAATATATTAGTGGAATTTGGTTAGTAACGTAAGAAGTAAGTTCTTAGAAATATTATATACATGTATTTAAAATGTATATTCCTTTAGTTTATTATTAATTGTTAAATAAAATGATATAATTGTATGCAGGGGTTTGATATAATAATAGGCATATACACTTTTCCGATAGAAACAGGAAAAAACTCATTTCTTACGATAAGAAATAAATTATATACACGATTTACATATAAATCAGTTGACACATTTATGTAGATGACACATCTATTGAAGAAGAGTGCCCTTAACTTCTTTTCCGTGCCAAACCTAACATTACTATTAATTCTTCTATTGAAGATTAGTGGATTTTATTCCATTCTCTAATCTAATCATTGTTATTGCTATTGCTCATCATACATGTATATTTCCTTTCGGAATAAAAAAATATCATTTAAAACAGATTTGTACTTTATGTGACAAATTTTCATCAAATTATTTTAAGTGGTCGTTTGAAGTCATTTTAAAGGGCTTTGATCAATATTGAATGAATCAAATGTTTGCATGTAATTATACACTGATTACAAACGAGATAGGTATTTTCTAGCCTCGGTCGGGAGCATTTTATTTACAAGTAGGTGATGTATATCTTATCAGTTTCAAACTTCGGAACATTTAATCGTTTATAAAATTTATTCTACATTCTTACCAACCATTATGATTTAAAATGTAATCTATATGTTTATGTGTAAGCCTATTTGGTTGCTTCCGAAAATACAATCGTGAAAAGATTATATATATTTGGTTGGAATAGAACATCTAATTTACTTATATAGCGCATGCATTCTATTTTGTTATTTCATTGATATGTGAATAAACTTTTTATACAGCTATTATTGTTTACAATGTTTTCTGGCTTAAAACTAAACAACGAAGTCATAACAACCGTATATACTGTATAGCCGGTTTTTTTTCATTGGTCAAAATTTTCGCGGTTGGGATAAAAAAAACCAGGAAAATTTAATTTTAGAGAGTTAAGATTTCGCGATTTTGCTTCAAGGGTATATACAATTCAACCAATTCCTAATATATCATAAATCAAAATTTCGTGAACAAGTTGACTGCAAAATCGCGAAAAAATAATCATCTCTGCGAAAATAACCGTCAATACGGTAATAGAGTACGCGTCAAGTGGAATTGTTCTCATCCACTCTCGGAGTTACGAGTGTCACACGATTATAGCTAGTGTTTCAACTCAGGTGTTTACACCGACCGCCACCCGGCGGAAGTCGACGAGTGTAGGGGATTAAAGGAACGCAAAATACCGGAGGTAACGGTTACACAATCGGACCTATGCCGATTTACAGTTACTGGTCATGGTAATTCAAAATTTACCTCCGGTTATTGTCATTAAATCAATCCAAATCCTATCGTTGAATAATTTAATCCTGAATATACCATTTGAGATTATGTAATTCAGATAAATGCATCTGCATTACCTTGCTGAACAATCACTTACAAAGCAGACATCATCATAAAATATTTAATGAAATAACAACTTAAAGGAGGCATCAGTTAGGGAATAAACAGTTCCATCTGCTTGATGAAAATCAAGTTATTTGTCTTTAGTAATCTATTCAAAGCCATGAGGTTTAATGAATAAAGCTGCGAAATCAGTAAAATGGACAAACATACATGATGCCTTATAAACTTTAGTTAAAGCACAGACTTTTTACACTGTAAAATTCTTGTCTTTATGTCTTAGGTATGTTTGAATGGAAACATACCCGCAGAAATCGATTTACAATTAATTTGCCTTAGCAGTTCACCTCAGTGTCTACAACTGTAGCTTAGTAACATTAACACATCATGTATATAACAGAAGGATGTATCAGACACTTTTTGGTTGTCGTTAAAATGAATTAATAATATTTTACAATTGCATCTTGCATCGAGTCATTAATTGGTAAAAATAACATGTTGTCAATTAATATAAATATATTTCAAATGACTTTTGCAGAACAGTTTAATTTTATTTGCAGTATTTACATTTTTAACAAAAGAAATTCTAATTTAGTTGATTGTGTAACGATGAAACACGCTGTATCTACCAGGTTTCCTTTCAAATTACTTCTCTTAAAGGAATCATGCAAACAAGTGTGTTGCCTTGCCAGTCATTATACCGACACGGTTGACTTGACGAAGGATAACGTTTTAGATAAAAGACCAATTACACATTCCCATATCAATTTCCTAAGGTTTACTCAGAACCTGACGAAGGCTTCATTTCTTAGTAAGAATGGTGTCATCGGAGCAGAAATAACTGAAGGTCAAAAAAGGACAAACGTTATTGACATAAATTATCATTTAGTGTATAGGCTAAATGCCATGCGAACCAACAGTGATCGGGTATCGTTTGCTTCTACGTCTATCATAGTGTTCATGCACCCGTAAAGCTTTTACCCAGTTTACAGTAATGTGACGCGCCACAAGGGGAGGGTCAGACCCGGAACCGAGTTATGTATTTTCTGATACCACCGTCAATAAGTGCACATACATTCTTGTGAAGTAGACCGGATCTAATGGTCCATGATTTATCAAACGGCATTGTCACGAGACATCTTATGACGGGAAACCAAATGACATTCACCATACATGTATGATGTAAACACGGATAGGGGGCACAATATGTCGACATGAGATTACATGCTTAAAGTTATCTGTCCCGTGACTAGGCGAACAGTTTTACATGCTATCTTCAGTAATATATTGGAAACCAAAAGTCTTGATATATAATCTGTGAAATCATTTAAAGACACAGACAAGCATGTATAATGCTTTATAAACATTTGCGACACCACAAATTTTATGGATTCGACTGTAAAGATTCTTGTTTTCAATGAATATAATATCCTAATCATTTTGCTACAACTATCTTCAACCAATAACTGTTAAAAAATGCCCAGTGAAAATGATAGCATATACATGTATATATTCATTGATGGATCGAAATGCTAGTTTTCCGCTCGAAGCCCGATTGAGAAAAAATCATTTTGCCAGGTAACAGCTGACCCGCGTGGAACTTGGAATCGTAACCTTTGGTTTGATTAGTTTAACGTCCTATCAACAGCCAGGGTCATTTAAGGACGTGCCAGGTTTGTTGATGGAGGAAAGCCGGAGTACCCGGAGAAAAACCACCGACCAGCGGTCAGTACCTGGCAACTGCCCCACATGGGATTCGAACTCGCGACCCAGAGGTGGAGGGCATGTGGTAATATGTTGGTACATCTTAACCACTCGGCCACCGCGGCCCCTGGAGAATCGTAACCAAGTGGAGGAGTACCACTTTGTTAGTGTGGTGCAAGTTGATGATATTCTTCAACAACGCAGAGAGCTGGAAGTATAGTATTTGACATCGTAAATTTTTCTACAACTATATCATCCTTTTTTGAAGACCTGCCAAAAGCCTAACTCTGAATGCATCACATTTATTTGCAAGACATTCTAGACGCACGACATATTTCCGTGTGTAATACCATCTATGCTATTTTGTTTGAAATCTGAATTGTAAACGTGAAACCTTCTATAAATTAAAAATATTATTTAAGGTGATATTGCATTCATGAATATAAACTAGTTGGTCCAATCCTGTCGGATGGCCTGGTGGATGATGTGATGTCCTACATCGATCAGGTTACCGTCGGCCAAGCGGTGTTTATATATATGCCTCAGTAGGTACAGCCCCTTATATCTCCATATCAACAACAGTCGTCGTCATGGCGAGAAAAAGTGACATTTACTCAGTTTTAGAAGTGGCCATATTGGTTTGTTTGACTACCAGTTCAGATCTTTGTGATGAAGTGTCCATTGGAAGCCAGAAGGACTGCCTACCAGACTGGAGACGCTGTATGACAGCACAGAATCATCAGGCGGTGAGTTAAAGTTAGGTCACGATAGTTGGTTAGCATGTGTCACTATTACTGTGCGCTATGAATACAGAACTTAAAATATCTACAGTAGCTATAACTGGCCCCGATTTCTCGAAATAAAAGTGCAGATTTAAATCAAAACTAAAGTTTTTCTCCTTATGTATCTCATGGAAATTTATGACTTATTCAGTTTTTGATTTAGGTTTGTGTCGAGCAATCGGGACCAGGAAACGACATGTAGTTATCTTTTTCTACAATGATGTAGCAATGTGTCATTATTAGATAATGCGATCCACGTGTGATTGTTATGAATTAATTACCTTGTATATACTATCGTGGGTGTATGTTTTGACAAAAAGTGGATTTTTCTGTTACGTCCTGTATAGAGTAGGGTCATTTAAGGGATTGTCAGATTTAAAAGATGGAGTATTCAAAGAAAAACCACGGACCTATTGGCCGTATTTAGAAGCTACCCAACAGTTTCTAACTTGCGACCCAGAAGTACAAGGTTACCGCCCGTGTGTTGAACTAATTATCACATGATTTTGGTTAAAGATGCCGCACCGCCGACAAATTATAGTTATAATAAAAATTATAAACGTTTTATACTAAACACGTTTACTACGCATGGGAAGTTGTGACGTCTGATTTAGTTTAATGTACATTCCTTAACCAGAAGAGTTTCATTAGTTCTTTTCACAGCACAGCTATGGTCATTTAAGGAGGTTTGTAGGGGAGGAAAGCAGGAGTACTTTGAGAAAAACCATCGACCAGCGGTCAGTGCTTGGCAACTGCCCCACTTGGGATTCGAACTCGCGACCCAGAGGTGGAGAGCTTGTGGTAATATATCGAGACATCTTAACTACTCGGCCACCGCGTTCCCAAAACACACAGATTCAAATGAGGACGTGAAACCACTTGTAGTGTTACAGAAAGATCGGAATACTCAGCAAAAATCCATTAAAATAGTGGTAGTACCTGATAATCCTTTGTAGATTGTGATAAATTAGGGATAGTGATGCCATGTCAAGACATATTAATCACTGTACCCAAACGTAGTTACAAAGTTACAAAAAATGAGGTAAACACTTTCATTCCTAATACAAAAAAGAGACTTATGTTATTTTGTAAAACATATACATTCCTAAACACGCAAATTACATTTGTACTTTGTGTGTTTAGAAAAACTGTATCTAGTCACAGACATCGTTAGTAGGAAAAAACAAATATAAAATTTCTTCTTTTGAATTGACACGCTTGAAATGTGAAATCGTTCTTTTAAAGAAGAAATTTGTTGGATGACATATGATCGTAACAATAAACGTTTTTTGCAGGTTATACTATTATATCACGCAATGTTATTCACTTAAAGTCGGAGTAATTAAATTGCAGATTGAAATTGATATGGATCAGTTACGACCAGGACGAAAACATGACAATAATGATATTTCCATGTTTGACATTCCAGGTGTAATACAATCGTTTCAAGTTTATACAAATCAATTTTTTCTGAAATATTTAAATATTTTATTTCTATTTTTTCCTCATTGGGTAATACTATCTTCATGACTGCATGGTTTCATTTTTCATGACCAGGGTGAGTTAACTTTCATTTGAACACGTATTAATGTACGATGTCTTTCCTCATGTATCACAGCTGGAACATTAAAAACACACCGATGAGGAAGATTCAACTGAATCCAATAAAATACTAGTTTCGAATTCTAGAAACAAACTTAAGTCAAAAACTGAATTAAAGTTAATCATTTTGACATAGGTTAGATATAAAGGAAAATAGTCATTGCATTTCGTTTCGAGAAATCGAAGTCAGTCAATCAAAATAATCTCAACAGCTTGATTAGTAATTATTTTATATCCAAATCTTGAATTAGCTACAGCATTAAAATTCAGAAATAAGAAAACTCAACTTAGTCCACGAGACACAAAGCCGCGATTTCTCGAAACAAACTTAAGTAAAACGGACTAAGTCAATTATTTAGACATACATTACATTATTCAAATTTAAATTTAAAATTCATTGAGATCACCATTACATGATATGCTGGTATCAATAAAAAACGAACATAATTAAGCATAATACATACATTAGCATATTTTATTGTGCATATACATATATATATACATGAAAAATAAAACTCAACGACTTTTCTCTAGTTCTTTCGCCATTTCTTGATGGCTCTTCAGGAATACAAATCATTCTATATTCCTGACGAGCCATCACGAAATGGCGAAAGTACTTGAGAAAGGTCGTTGAGGGTTTTTTGTGTTTTTTTTTAAATATTCAACTCTACTTGGACAGGTACTTTTTTCTTGACATACATATATGTTGACATATATGTAAACAAAAAATGTCTTTATAATTAGAGACATAGACGTAAATGTATTGATTTTTAAAGAGAATGTCAGTTTGGTTTCACAATAATCCACTTTCTCTTAAAGTTATATGTGCCGTAACTGGACGAAAAATTTGACATGTTCTGTTTTCTTCATTAATCTATTGAATACTACACGGTTTGATGAATTAACCTGTGAAAAACATTTAAATTGATTCAGATGCCTTAAAACTTTAGTTACAACACAGACATTATGTACTTTAAAAGTGTTGTTTTCTGTTTGTTTAGGTGGAAACATTCTTGCAGAAATCACTTAACAATTACTAATAACACTGTAAAAATGTTAAATAAAATTGCAGACCATAGTTTGACAGCATACCATACGTTCTCACTCGCTTCACTATAATGTACATATAATGATTTTTTGCAGTGCTGCTAAACTCATTTTCTGCTATTATTTGTACTTGTAAATTTAAAACCAATGCATTGCTCAATTCTCAACATGTTGGTAACTTTTGGCGATTAATAGCGTATTAAAGATTACTTCTTGATTCGTGAGTATGAAAAAAACGGCACATATAACTTTATCTTTAATCGTTTTGATTAATGATGATAATTTTTATCATTTATTGAAGTTCGTTGCTTTTGTTCAGTAATACATGTACATGAAGTATATCAAACATTCCATCTGATATCAAGGAAAGTTAATCGCCATAAACAATAAGGCATTAAAGTTATACAAGTTAACGGTGTTCATCGCTATCATATATATATCATATACTCGCAATTGTTTGTTTGTTTGTTTGAGTTTTACGGCTCATCGACAGAAAATTGCAATTGTATGCTGCGGGTGGTCGTGTGGTTTAGGTGTTCAGACTTCTAACCTCTAAACCTTCAACTCTGTTTCAAGTTTATACAAATCAATCAAGGCTGTTTCAAGTTTATACAAATCAATTTTTTTCTGAAATATTTAAATATTTTATTTCTGTTTTTTTTTTTTCTCATTGGGTAATACTATCTTCATGACTGCATGGTTTCATTTTTCATGACCAGGGTGAGTTAACTTTCATTAGAACACGTATTAATGTACGATGTCTTTCCTCATGTATCACAGCTGGAACATTAAAAATACACCAATGAGGAAGATTCAACTGAATCCAATAAAATACTAGTTTCGAATTCTAGAAACAAACTTAAGTCAAAAACTGAATTAAAGTTAATCATTTTGACATAGGTTAGATATAAAGGAAAATAGTCATTGCATTTCGTTTCGAGAAATCGAAGTCAGTCAATCAAAATAATCTCAACAGCTTGATTAGTAATTATTTTATATCCAAATCTTGAATTAGCTACAGCATTAAAATTCAGAAATAAGAAAACTCAACTTAGTCCACGAGACACAAAGCCGCGATTTCTCGAAACAAACTTAAGTAAAACGGACTAAGTCAATTATTTAGACATACATTACATTATTCAAATTTAAATTTAAAATTCATTGAGATCACCATTACATGATATGCTGGTATCAATAAAAAACGAACATAATTAAGCATAATACATACATTAGCATATTTTATTGTGCATATACATATATATATACATGAAAAATAAAACTCAACGACTTTTCTCTAGTTCTTTCGCCATTTCTTGATGGCTCTTCAGGAATACAAATCATTCTATATTCCTGACGAGCCATCACGAAATGGCGAAAGTACTTGAGAAAGGTCGTTGAGGGTTTTTTGTGTTTTTTTTTAAATATTCAACTCTACTTGGACAGGTACTTTTTTCTTGACATACATATATGTTGACATATATGTAAACAAAAAATGTCTTTATAATTAGAGACATAGACGTAAATGTATTGATTTTTAAAGAGAATGTCAGTTTGGTTTCACAATAATCCACTTTCTCTTAAAGTTATATATGCCGTAACTGGACGAAAAATTTGACATGTTCTGTTTTCTTCATTAATATATTGAATACTACACGTTTTGATGAATTAACCTGTGAAAAACATTTAAATAGATTCAGATGCCTTAAAACTTTAGTTACAACACAGACATTATGTACTTTAAAAGTGTTGTTTTCTGTTTGTTTAGGTGGAAACATTCTTGCAGAAATCACTTAACAATTACTAATAACACTGTAAAAATGTTAAATAAAATTGCAGACCATAGTTTGACAGCATACCATACGTTCTCACTCGCTTCACTATAATGTACATATAATGATTTTTTGCAGTGCTGCTAAACTCATTTTCTGCTATTATTTGTACTTGTAAATTTAAAACCAATGCATTGCTCAATTCTCAACATGTTGGTAACTTTTGGCGATTAATAGCGTATTAAAGATTACTTCTTGATTCGTGAGTATGAAAAAAACGGCACATATAACTTTATCTTTAATCGTTTTGATTAATGATGATAATTTTTATCATTTATTGAAGTTCGTTGCTTTTGTTCAGTAATACATGTACATGAAGTATATCAAACATTCCATCTGATATCAAGGAAAGTTAATCGCCATAAACAATAAGGCATTAAAGTTATACAAGTTAACGGTGTTCATCGCTATCATATATATATCATATACTCGCAATTGTTTGTTTGTTTGTTTGAGTTTTACGGCTCATCGACAGAAAATAGCAATTGTATGCTGCGGGTGGTCGTGTGGTTTAGGTGTTCAGACTTCTAACCTCTAAACCTTCAACACTTGATTGCGATGTGCGTGAGACAGTCGCGAATTCCTTACACTGAGACAATGGTTTTTATCCACGTATTTCTTCTGTCCTCCAACACATTAACCTGGCGTGACATTTAAATATCCCTTGGTGTCGTAAAAGGACAAACCAAGTCGGCTACAAGCATAATTGATAATTATAGAATTATTGTTTTAATCTTATTTGGCTAATTTTAGATCTCACTTTTCCCACAGGGACGGTACCAATATAAGCCCCCTCTCAAATGCACAGCACTGTACGAAACTAGTGAGTATATCAATGGAATTCCTTTCGTTTCCATTGTTTGAATATGTTTCATTATCTTATTATATCGCTGGTTCAAAAACTTGATTAAATAAAGATATTATGTTTTATTTTGAAAAAAAGAAGAAAAAAAAGAACATAATTTAAAATAAATAATTCAACGAAATGGCATCATAATTGCCACTTAACCATTATTGAAAAAAAGTGTGTGTGTATTTGTACATGAAATGAATATCGGATAATGTAATGTGCATAACGTGCATAATGACAGTTGATACTTTGAAATATAATTTTGATTTTATTTGTTACCTTTATTTGTTTGTATTTTTTTATACTAGTTTGATATCCATCTCTATCATGAAACTAGGATGAGGAGACTAACAAATAAAACTAGAAGACGATAAGACCTTTTTCTGAAGTATATCCTTATTTTAGAGTTGTCAAGGTGTTTCCATCCGCCGGATCATAATCCGGAGGGAACTTCGGATCTTCGAGTCCCACTAGTGGCAGATGTGGGTCTCTCCGGAATAAAAGTGTCCGGACAAACGAAACCCATCTTGAATGTAAAAATACCTCACCCAAATAGAGACAACAACGGTAAGAACAAAATAATTTAATATTTCATAAATTCTTCCAAAGGATGGATGAATGTAGAATATCGCTACAAAAGAGCAATTAAGAGAAATAAGCAGATATATTTTTAATTTCCCAAAACTTAAGATTCACGAGTGATTATTCTCTCATATGATATGTATATCGTGAGTGTCGCTATTGGAGCAGAGGACGTTTTCAATTGCTAAACACCTGGATCAGGCGCCATAAAACTTTGTCAGAAAGATTTTTGTAAAATGTCTATGTAAAATCATACACCAGTTATTTGAGTATGAAATTGAGAATAGCTTTATGGTGCCGGGCCCATGACTTATTTTCCTCCCATTTTTCTAGATGCTCCGTCCAATACATCATATTTGCCTTACATGCAGGATATTCAAATTGTGTTTGAGATAAAAAAAAAAAATGTTATGCTTGTTTGTTTATACTCTTTTATCACTGCGCAAAAGACATCCGAACTTCATACTCGATAATCAATTGTAACTACTATTATTGTTTTTTTTATTGTTTTGTCGTTGAAAAGTTGTGATGCAGTTACACATGAGAAGTACAAGAGAAATCTCGGATGAATTGTACGTCGATCCTTATTACGAGAAGTTTCATGTCTGGAAGCAAATAAAGTTCACCAGACCAGGTCCAAAACATCATGGAATAAAGGTACGTTACACACCAAGGTTGTGTGTTAAATACAAAAAGAATACCTCATGTGCGAACAGTAATTCTAGTTAATGAAAATTGCAATCATTCTATTTGGTCATTCTATTTGGTCAAATTATATAATTACTAGGAGACCATAATAGTATACACTTAGGCAACCATAGATCCAAATCAGAAATAGTTTACTAGAAATGCCCATTATAGTTAAATTCCATTAAGCTTAGCAGTGGCAAAAATTGATATTGTCGTTTATAGAATTTATCAAGTCACTGCACACGGTAATCTATATCATGA
Organism: Argopecten irradians; assembly: GCF_041381155.1. Classification (NCBI taxonomy): domain Eukaryota; kingdom Metazoa; phylum Mollusca; class Bivalvia; order Pectinida; family Pectinidae; genus Argopecten; species Argopecten irradians. The sequence continues at coordinate 10,389,346 of NC_091145.1, read as the reverse complement.
GCGTTTTAATCGTTCAACCATAAGTTTAAAAACAACTTTTTTTCGACTGCATTCAGATTCAACTTACACTATAATTAGTATAGTCTTTTGCATAACGTAAAAGAAATATTAGTTCTCAAAGTTTTGCTTGACATATGTTTATTATTTGATTTGCAGGCAACAAATTTCAATGTCACTTTTGGAAATCTCGACACATGCAACGTGTATTGTTTGGAGGGAAGTAAATGTCTCGTGAATCCAAATCTGTACCTATTGACTATATCCGTTTTTGTGTGGTCGGAAAGTGAAAATCTGCCTGGACAAAGCATCACCTATCAAGTTACAACACATAACCGTATGTTATTTCATTTTTTTATCAATCAAATCAAGAATTATATACGTCAATACGGAGGTTTCATGATACCAAAATGACGTACATCTAGGTATAGTACGTCCGATGATTCTGATGCCACAAAAATCACGTTACAATATGACATCATATTCACCGGAAAGTGGAATTAATCAACAATCAATCCTACTTTATCCACGTCATGTTGTTATCTTAAAACTGAAGTATCACATAGGATATTATAAAGTTGTTGACTGGGGTTAAGGGCAACAGATGATTTGTTGAACCCGAAGACAAACTGTTGCCCGAGGCCGAAGGTCGAGGGCAACAGTTTGTGTGAGGGTCCAATAAATCATCTGTTGCCCGAAAACCCAGTCGGTAACTGTTTTGTTATACCCATTGACTCAAAGCAATGCATTGACGTCACGAATTGTTGGTGTGACGTCACTCCGGTCCAACAGCACATTTTAACAGTCGATTTTAACAGTTCTTTGGACCGCTCGACGGAACAGTTCATTTATTGTCATTTTTGGCAATAGAGTTTATATAGGAACTATTTTATAGGGGTATTACAATGTCATATATAAACGACGAATCATTGTAAAGAAAATAGAGAAGAGATAGAGATTTTTAGTACAAGTAAGCAATGAAGACGTATTTATAAGTATAAGGACTAATTCTTACAATAAGCAGTTCATTCGCAAGTTGAAGGTTGATATCCTATCCAAGGTAAATCTGTTGATGTTCTCCTGATACTTTTTTTTACACCGTTTAACCTATCGCTTCCATTGACGTTACAATACTGTTATAGGGATTATTGCGAGAAGCGTAGAATGAGAAGTGTATTCAAATACAACACCAGTTCCCTATATGGCATTTTGGTGAAAAGTGTTAGGCCTAGTGATTTATTAAAATCTGGTTTACACCTCAGGGCGATTTCTGCCTGATGCCAAAGAAACTGATTGGAGACCGGCCATTATGATGGCCATTCTTCCGAGTCGCCAGGGAATACATGTGGTGTTCGAACCTCTGCCCAGTCGTTACGTTGGATACCATACGTATTATGAAGTGATTCTCCAGGATTGGGAGACATGGGAGGCGACACGTGATAAGATAGTATATCATAATCAGGTACTCAAATACAGTATATTAAACCAGATAATTCTACAGATCAAATAAAATACAGTTGATCATTACCAGGTGATTTTAGATACTAAAGGCAATACTGAATAGCATAAAACAGGTAATTGTACATATCAAATGCATTATAACCAAATGATTCGTTATAGACGAGACCTCTTAAGGTGTCATCATAAAATCATAAAAAGCTAATGTGAATATAAGCATTGAACTGCTTAATTGAATACAATACACTATATCATACACAGGTCAACATACATAATATATATGCCCTCCAAAAGTTCTGTTACATATGTTAAAATTTGCCAACGATTTGTCTCTTAGAAAACTTTCGAATAATAAATTGATGAGTTAAAGAAGGTATATAAGTTGATAAATAAATTAATATTTAAATACTGATGCCTGTATTAGCAAGGTTTACATATTTCTATATGTAATGTATATTTGTAAATATCCACGAGTAACATACTTTTGGAAGGCAGACTTATATATTATAGGACTAGATAATGTCATAGATTATCATAAATAAGAACTATATTAACCCAACCTAACCAAAAACCTGTATTTTTCCAATGACTGCATCACTTTCGATTGTATAATTACAGGCAAACACAAAAAAAACTACACTGCCCTTCAAAAGATCTGTTGCACATGTTCAAAAACATATGTACCTCGAGATTGGCAACTCCGCTTTTCTTAAATAATTAAAAACTGCAGAATATTTTTTGATATGTTACAAAAGTGGAGTAATTTTCAGATGGTTTGAGTACGATTTTGGATAGAAAAAATAATATATTAACTTATATAGTAATAAAACAAAATGCATTTCCGGTTTCGAATGTCTGATTTTCAAAAAACCAGTTAAAATCGCTGATTTTCATGCTTTCAAAAATCATATTATATAACATCAATCGGGAATACTGGTCCCATCAAACCATCAAATATTGTTTAAACTTTGTTTTGATGCAAAAGTATCATGTTTAAAGAATACACTTAAAAGTAGTTAGCAAAGGCAAAATGCCTATAAACCGGAGGTCCCTCTGCCTGTCAGCAAAGACAAAAAGGGAGTTTCTATGTATATATGTTTCGGATATATTAAAATTTGCTGACAGTTTACTTCTCACAACACTCTCAAAACACAATTAATGGGTTAGAGAAGATAAATAAAATGATATATAATATGTACTGATGACTGTATTTAAAAAGTTTTCATATTTCTGTACTTCATGTATATTTGTAAAACTGCACGTGCACGTTTAACAAAACTTTTGGAGGGCAGTGTATGTTAACATATGTTATGTTTAATGTTCCTACTTTTATTAGGTAAACTTATACAGTATTGACTAAGAAAAAGAATAATGATCAGCTTTATCTAACGTTTTTACTACAATTTGCATTATTGTGAAGTTTCAGAAAGGTGCATTCTATGGATGTACATTTGACAGTAACGTACCTAAGGGCCGGTACGAAATCATGGTAAGACACAACATTATCAAATAAGTGGAATTCACATTGATTTGTTGATTTTTTTTAAATTTCTGCTTGCGGTTAGATTATCATTACAGTAAATAGCTGACATAAGCATTTCAATGGGGCGGGGTGGCCGAGTGGTGGAGATGTCACATGCACATATAACCAGTTCAAACCCCACATGGGGCGGCAGTGAATGTTGGTCGATGTTTTTTCTCCGAGTTCTTCTACTTTCTCTAACTTCTTAACCTGGCACAGTCTAACTGATCTAGACTGTTTAGTGATTCCAGTGTTAGTTAAAGACGATTGATTCCTGTACCCATATATGGTATGGATATCGAATAAACTAAACAAACCCTCACACGGTTTTGTCAGGTACCATTATCATTGAATAGACGTTGAAAAATGTTTTCAAAACCGTTGCTTAAATATTGCGTTTAAATATGCTATTGTATTATTTCAGATACTATATAAAAACTGCACAAACTGTCAGACGTTTCAAAAATGGGCGAAATCGGCGGACTTTCTTCTCCTAGGTACAGTATTCACAGCTTTCATGTTCTATTGTTTAATGTTTTGATTTTATGACATACACATCAATGCAGATGGCTTCGAAATATTCAGCATAGTTTACAGGCAGCAGTACTTCACCTTTTGTATGTTACGACGTGTTTGTGTAGATAGTAACTGACAATAATGGGGAAACATATGGACAATATAGTACCTCAGTTAATAACACGAAATGCAAATACCTTTATGACGAATTATTCATCTCCGGATTGCGTCCTCGAAATTAACGTGGGTAGTTGTTATGTATTGATCAGTGTTCGGTTTTAGGTTTTAATGTTACAAATTAGAGCTGAAAATGATTTTGGCAGTACTGACAAAAAACATTATAATTACATCTACAGTACATTAAAATGAGTACATACGGTCAGACCATGAAGCCAAGGTGTGATCAACAATTTCATTTCATATTTTTACATTTTTATTAGTAATTACAAAGTGATTTCTGCAGGTATGTTTCCATCTAAACATATATAAGGCATAAATAAATACGGTGCGTAAATTCGGTGTTGAAACTATCATTTAAAAGGCAGTAAACATAATTGTCTGTCCATTTGAATTTGTCTGTTCATTTGAATGATTTTACTGCTTTCTTTATTCAAACCTTATGCTTTTTAATAGATTACCGCAGAAAAAATAACATTTTTTCGTCCGGTTATGGCACATGTAACTTTAAAACATAATATTTACAGTCAGTGGTGAATTGATAGTATAAACCCCGTTGATTTCAACCAAAGGCTACTCAACTTTATTTCTCGATAGATTGAGTATGTCACGCGCAATTTGGAGCCGCGCGGATGAATTTATGATGGTCCAAATTAGAAACTTTTGGTGTTTTCAGTACCGAACGTACGTTCGATGAACATGTACATGTATCAAAATAGGTTTGAACAAATATATACGTACGTGTGTAAATAAAAATGTAGAAAAGTTACATTGTTTATGTTACTACCGTACAAATGTACCTCTTTGAGCAATGCTTCCGTGCGTATGATAATAAACAATGTTGTACAATGTACAGTTTTGCACATTCCGATGACGTCGCAATGTTTACATGTTATGTGTCGGTGAGTCTGTGTTGTTCGCTACAACATGTAGATCTACATCCTATTTGTATTTTTAACTATTTGGTTGTACGCAAATGGATAAGATATTTCAGGACAACATCAGTTTTTGAGTTGCATAAGTTTAACCAAAATGACCTAGCACGATAATGCATTTTTGTTCGCCTCGGGGGACAGACAATTCCTGTACGTTATCTAGGCCCACTGTGAATCGGCGAGAGTAGGCCTTACACACACAATGTATGTTTGGGTGTTTCGTAATTATCAATGAAACGGAATCCTGCAATTGTAGCTTTACAATACTTGTAATAGATATCTCTAATATTTATTGAAGTGTTTGAAACAACAATATAAATATATAAGTTAACATTTTGAGAGCGGTAAACGTTTACAGTAGTGGGCCTACCTGTGTTTGTACATGTTCCTCGAAACGACGTCCGATACATTTGAAAATCTCCAAAATCCGGAAATAATGACATGGAACTATCTAAACATCCGTGTATTCAAGTAATTTCAAACGTGAACTGATTAAGTAAAACTCAAGTGATCACAAAATTGAAGAAACTCTCTGTTTGTCACACCTCCTTGACACAGGCGGTTTGAATCGGACGCCGCGTCACAACTACGTTAAATATCCTGCCACGTTATGAATTGTGTAAGCGTGTGTAATCATACGAAGTAAAAGATTAAAACCAAACGGCTTTGCACCATGGTGTTTTAACAAAAGATAATAAAACGATTTATAGTTCCATACCGGGAAACCCCAGATATATGCTTCATCAGACGAAACTCATTTTATTGGTATGTTCATTGATAAATTGGCGGGAATTTCCGCCACTTCATGTGGCTGTTCCAAATGCCTGTCGGAGCTAAACGATATAATTCAATTTTAGTCTCATAAATGCCATAAACACTATTAAGTGTAAATTTTGAGCTATGAAAATAATAGTAAAGACTGTAAATATAAGGATTAAAGTCTCTTTCTAGTGGTTCTATCAAAGGATAAAGTTGAGTAGGGTATCGATATTTGTTTCATGGACCACTTCGCGGTCCATTCCAAATATCGATACCCTACTCAACTTTATCCTTCGATAGAACCACCAGAAAGAGACTTTAATCCTTAAATACATCCACATTTGTCTAATTTTGTTTAACAAACAATGACTCAATTATTAACACGAACACAGAGGTTTCTTAACGAAAGACTGTAGTTTATCATGTTTATCAAACTCATGTTAATGAATTTTCAATATTTGAAAATTAAATACCGAGAGTTTTGAATAAATAACAGCCATGCGTTGGGACACACGTTTATCCCATAACTATCTTTATACCGTCATATAATGATCAGTTGTTTCTAGTCTATATCCAGTGAAACACCACATAATGCGTTGTATATATATATCTGCCATATATAGTGCCTAAATTTAGAGCCATCATTCTGTTGCTGATACTTTAGATAATTAACTTCCCGGTTTAACTGCTCTGAAAAGTATTAAGTAAAGTGAAGTTAACAAAAAGTAAAAGCCATATACAACTAACCGGAATCAAGAGAAAGAGAATAAGAGAAAAATCCTCTATTATAAGAGAAAATTCCTCTATTAAGGTTCTTAAAAAATACTTTGAAACTGAAATCACAAGAACACCGATTAGCTATTTTAACACAGGTAATAGATCAGACCAAATACTTCATGCTCGGTTGCTAGAATGCAGTATATTAAACCAATATCTTTTCAGTAAAATTCTTATAGATTCGCCTTGTTGTGCATGTGGTTTTATAATTGAAGATTCTTTTCATTTTTTGTTCAATTGTATCAAATATGCTGACATTAGGCAACAATATCTTTTATATTCACAAAATATAATATCGTTGACGATTTAAATATCCTTTTATGGGGTGATCCTTCATTTGAAAACAAGAGCTGTTGGAGAACAGCAAAGCTCGCCTATTCAGAAGTTGATGTTCAAGTATTTACTATTTAAACATGAAAATATGACAAATTAACAGACTCAAAAACCCCCTAAAGAGCCCCAAATTGGTTGTATTATCACGTTCAGCATCCAAACACATTAGGAAAATAAAATTATAAACATTTTTGATGACTTATGCTTAAACAATTGACAAAATAGAAACTTGCTCAAAAACTTTAACATGGAAATATGACACATTAACAGACTCAAAAAAACCTAAAGGGCCCCAAATTGGTTGAATTATAACGTTCAGCATCCATACACATTAGGAAAATAAAATCATAAACATTTATGATGACTTAAGCTTAAACAATAGACAAAATAGAAACTTGCTCAAAAACTTTAACATGGAAATATGACAAATTACCAGACTCAAAAAACCTCTAAAGGGCCCCAAATTGGTTGTATTATCACGTTCAGCATCCATACACATTAGGGAAAAATCATAAACATTTATAATGACTTAAGCTTAAACAATTGATGAAACAGAAACTTGCTCAAAAACTTTAACGTGAAATGGGACGCCAACGCTGACGCCGACGCCGGGGTGACAACATTAGCTCCCCCTATTCTTCGAATAGGCGAACTAATAAAATGAACGAGGAAATTTTTGTTTCGGTACAGAAGTTCATGTTTTACAGTAAAAGATTTTAGTAATTTATACCTTGTATAGTTTTCATGTCCATGTCAAAACGCCGTGCTATTATTTTAGGAGAGGAATTAATATAAGCTCTTAGCTTGTTTTCCCATCCTAGCTGTCTGTATGTATTGGTGTATATGTATGTATATATTTCAGTAAATATTGTTTAAACTAAGAGAAGTTTGGAGTTGGCCAATGATAGTCGATGTAGGTGTTTACTCACTGGGCTATGTAAACATCAACATTAATCAACAATTATAGAGTTGATTACATTATATTTCCATTGTGAACATAGTAATGGGATAAATTACCCTAAAATAAGTGTCTCTCGATTTAATACATGTAAAGTCAATGTTAAAGTTTTTTTAACATTTCTTCTCATAGAGAATAACATTCCGACTGAAACTCGGTCCCCAAGATTCCGGACGCCACAGACGTCTCACTACACAGTGGCTGCTATTCTCGGAGCAACGGCAGCAGTAATATTCCTCACAGCTATTGTCTTCTTTTGCCGAAAAATAACCAAAGGTATTCATTGACCAATTATATGTATTTATCGCACCTCGGACAGAAATGTCCCCAAATGATTGGCGGAGAGCCGTCACGTGGTGACCCCCTAACACTTTATAGGGGGTCAGTAAATTTCATTATAGTGCAATATGGCGGATGTCGCCCTCGCTTCAAAATTTTAACACATTCTCTTCAACTAAATATACCATTTCATTACCGTAAAAATATATTTTACTTATTGTTTTTATGTAAAATTAATCTAAAATCGTTTTAATACTTCAAATTAAATGAAATGCATTTTTTAAATACGAGTTGCTTCCCCTACGCCAGTTTGAAAGTTGATGACGCGGTGAAAGTCAAACGTAAGAATTCAAGCGTTTTCTTGACTGCGATCATAAACAAATGTAGGGGTTCGTATCTATAGATCTATCAACACTCACTCTACGATTAATTTATCGGCATTACTTTAAGTGGATGTCTCAGCGAGAATGCAGAGATGATCATAGATTCTGCGCTAGAAATGTTGGATGGATGTTTGTGTCACTTTTGTTTGTGATGCTTTCAATATTCAACCAGTCTGATGTCGCATTGAGGTAGGCCTAGGCTTACTGTGCACTAGGAATGTCGAATTATTGTTGATTTGTGAATTATTCAGCATTGTTCTTCATGTTCCTTAAACAGTTATTTGCAGATTCCGGAAAGAAATAAATAAATAGATATGTAGGCCTATTGTAGGCCAAATATTTTAAAAGCGGCGATTGTTTGTATACTTCGCCAGCATGATTCAGGTTTGATTTCAGATTCTTGAGAAATAGGAAACAAAGATCTAATGAAACAAATAAATGGTCCTCGATGCGATAAATTCGTTATATAGTCAGTTACTGACCCCCTATAAAGGCATAGAGGGTCAGTAAGAAGTATAGAAGGCTCGGGCTACGCCCTCGCCCCCTATAAATCTTACTGACCCTCTATGCCTTGATAGGGGGTCAGTAACTGACTATATAACTAATATTAGATCATTAGTCTTCAAAACTATTAAAATTTAAAAAGATGGAATCCACATTAGCGATTTTGCTTCTGTTCACAATCATTAGATGTACATATAATTGTAGACCAACATGTATCATCATACGATATTGAAGCTACTTTATTCTATCATGAGGCTACATTATATAGTATGAGGTTCACTATAAGCTGAAAGAAGACATATAAAGATAAACATGAAACCAAAACATAAAGGCTATTAAACATGTATTTTGCATATGGGAGTATCATTTTTGAAAAAACACAACACTGCAGGTCTTCAATAACATTGATAAAACTAATTAGTAGGGTTATTTCAACAGACGTCCGTGGTGGAAAAAAAACGTACGTAAAACATATGTTAAACATACGTTTAACGCATGTTTTGTTCAAACGTACGAAAAACGCATGTTTTAAATATACGTTTAACGCATGTTTTTTTCAAACGTATGTAAAACATGCGTTTCACTTTTTGCTGTGTATCATTTAAACAATGGTTATATGATGTATTCTCAATACATAAAAAAATATGTAACCACATATCATCACTAACTATCTTTTTTTTTGTAAAAAATGAATATAGACTACCATGGACACTCGGTAATCCGGACACTTGTATACACTGTCAATCTGTCCCGATTCTGAATGTTTCTGAGTGCCGAATTCCGTTTAATTAATTTATAATTAGACCCTTTCCCTAACATTTCCGTCCGGATTTTGAGTTTTCCGGACTATCGATAACTCACTGTATACAATGTTGTTATATCAGCCAGTGTATTTTTACGTGAAAAGCGTGAATATATCTTTACAATATAATGTGAGAAAAAAAGAAGTCGATTGTATGATAGGCAAGCAAAGAATATGTGATGTTATCATAAATGTACAGTACAAGAAACAATATTTTTCAGCTCGGCGAAAAAGGCACAGAGGATTATCAGAAGATGTCTTACACAGGCGGAACAATGAGAGGATTGATTCAAGTATAATGTTAGAGCAGCGTACTCAATCAGAATATTCTATCGCAACAAAATTACAAAATTTTTGTTACCCGGATGGTGTTATAGACGATATGAATTCAGATGACATAAATCCTGTTCAGAGTTTGTAAGACACCCCTTTATTGTATTATCACTTATGCTGCTAACCTTCGAATATTGCTTGCTACAAAAAAATGTTTGATCACGAAATCGGTACATGACAAAAGGCGTAGAAGTCAAGAACATTAAAAAATGGCTATTCCTAAAATCAGAATTAAATTTTTAAGAGGCAAATCTGCTTTTGGTTTTGAAAATACTAGTGTTCCTCAAGATTAGATAGCTAATGGGCAAAGCCATTACAAAACATGTGTAACGAATGTGTCTCAGCAGTCATGGAAGTTTTGACAAATGCCACACGCAAATGTTCAAAAACGGAGTCTAAGCTTCCAATGTCGTTGAAGCGTTGTTCAAGATTTTGCAAAGGTGAAAAGGTTAAGATAACTCTTTCAAAAGCCTGGTCATCTCTCCTACAATTTCAGTTTTGAATCCATGGGAGCTAGAATCAGAACTTAGGTGAGCTAGATCAATTTCCAAACAATATGAATTGAACACAAATTTCAGATACCTTTTATCCCAACTAACTACAAATACCTACATAACAAAGAACTTCACGTCAAAGTGTATCCCGAAAATCCAGTAGAGGCCGCCATTTTGTCCCACCGTCCTCGTAATTCTGACGTCATGTTATTGTTTCTGAATAACATTTCAATGAATTTCAAGCCAATGAAAATCGCTCCAGGTCATATTACACTAGTGACATACGCTAAAATATCACACGGGCAAAATCACTGGATATTGGCGGATTATGTGATAAAATATGAGATCTCATACTCATATGAATTAGTTCTCTTAAACATTACAAACTTATTTACATGCACCTGATGGGAACAAACAAAAAATAACTTCACAATCATTAGCTACCCGCAAGGGCAGAAAACTCTTAATTATTCACTATGATGACAACAATAAATTTAAGATACAGTGTTAGAAATGTAAGTGGTTGAACAGACTTAACTTTATTTTGTAGGAATCCGAAGTCTAAAACGACAAATTGCTCACCCCCAGACCATAGTGTACTACTGGCGTTTAGCTCTGTCTTTGTAATGCTCTCAAGGACTAAGATCTCTTACTGAAGTTATTCTGAGCAGTGGATCATAGCTAGCCAACTCTAGTAGTTAGGAGGAAAGTACGATGGCCCATACACGCCTTGTAAATATGCACTATACAGTCATTAAAAATGTTCTGACAATATTGCTGAAACTGAAATATCAAACAGTCAAAACTAATTATGGAACAGTCTTAAAATCATAAATGCCGTTTCGCGCTCCATGACAATTTCTTCTTATTTGTTGAGAAAATGTTTCTCCCGTCTGCGGAAAAGTGTCAACAAGAAGTAAAATATGTATCAAAAATGGCATCAGTTTTGAGGTACAAAAAGCGTCAAAATAGTACAGACCAATTTTCTATATATGAAAACAAATACATCAAGCACAGAATTAAAAGAATGTGATGCATAAAGAATCCTCCAGCACCTTGAGACACACCAAATCGAACCCATCGAGCCCCTTACACTCTGAGACACACCAAATGGGACCATCGGGCCCCTGGCACTCTGAGACACACCAAATCTGCCCTATCAGCCCCTGACGTTTCACACCGGAGACCCAAATTCGATCCCTGATCGAGGCACTCGACTGGAATCATGCGTACTTTTCCCTGTTCTTCCTTATTTTATTGTCTGATTTAGCTTAATTGTAATGTTAACAATAGCTGTTGGAGAACAGCAAAGCTCGCCTAATCAGAAGAAGTTGATTTTCAAGTATTTACTATCAAAACATGGAAATATGACAAATTAACAGACTCAAAACCCCCTAAAGGGCCCCAAATTGGTTGTATTATCACGTTCAGCATCCATACACATTAGGAAAATAAAATCATAAACATTTATGATGACTTATGCTTAAACAATTGACAAAATAGAAACTTGCTCAAAAACTTTAACATGGAAATATGACAAATTAACAGACTCAAAAAACCCCTAAAGAGCCCCAAATTGGTTGTATTATCACGTTCAGCATCCATACACATTAGGAAAATAAAATCATAAACATTTATGATGACTTAAGCTTTAACAATTGACGAAACAGAAACTTGCTCAAAAACTTTAACGTGAAATGGGACGCCAACGCTGACGCCGACGCCGACGCCGGGGTACAACATTAGCTCCCCCTATTCTTCGAATAGGCGAGCTAATAAAAGTGCAGGATCAGATTGCAATATCATTGAATCTTAAATTTGTAACCTTTAGAAGTCATTCTAAAAAACCTATAACAACGAACCGTCTTAGTATGTATGGCTATGGCCACAATTTTGTTCCTTTATTCTGTATTTCTAACCCTTCCAGTATTTAAAACGTTTATTTTCATTGTTATTATTATCAGGAAAAACTATCCACTTGAAATCGAATACTAACACTATAGACGCCCTTTTGCGTAAATCCCATTTCAGGCATCAAAATCCATTAAAATTGTTTTCAATATATAAGAGAACAACACTTTATCTATATATAGTAACGTTTTTTGGAAATGCATGCATAAGGCAATATTGGTTGGTATGACCGCCATTTTCATGACGTTATAAAATCAATTAGACGCAGTCGCTGCAATGAAACAAACATTTCTTTTTTTTTGGAAATCACCACCTTCAGTTTTCTTCAATAAAGTCCACACAACCTCTATCCTTTTTCTTCTGCTCTGAGATCACAGATACCTCTGGCTGATTTGCCTGACTTGAGATTGCGTCTTCGCTCAAGCTGGTCCTCGACTGCAATAACTCATCCTGGCTACGACGGTTTTCCCTTGGACTGACACTCCTGTCCTCATCAGACATGTATTCAATTATTCTTTGGAAATCTGCATAAGAAGTAGTAAGGTATTGTAATCGGTCGCTCAAGCTGGTCCTCGGCTGCAATAACTCATCCTGACTACGGTGGCTTTCCCTTGAACTGAAACTCCTGTCGTCTTCAGACATGTATGGAAGTCTTCTGTGGCGATCTGCAGAAGAAGTAGTAGGGTATTGTAATCGGTCGCTACTTGGTGAAGTGGGATAAGCTGAGTCTTCCACACAAGAGGTAGTTAAATCCACAATAGGCTGGGCTGGTGCTTGCGCGACTGAAACAGGTGACACCGTAAGTGGTTGTCTATATTGTGTCTGTATGAGATTGTGTAGAGCAGGCGGTTTAGGAGGCGGTATCGGTTTCGCTGATGGGGTTACATTCGTTGCTGGAGTAGTAGTGACCACACCTACCCTTTCTGTAGGAAAATTTGCTGGTCTGGCTATGGTGCATTTTGTTTCAAAGCCAGATGTATTTTTTTCTCTGTATGCTATAAGGTACTCAGGATAGGCCTGGCTTCTTTCAAATATGATATACATACTAGGATTAGCTTCATTGTCCACACACGAGTCATACAACATATGGGTCTGACCTGGCCTTTCCGGGGGTCGCTTGTAAGAACTTTGACCTTTCGTGTATTGTCCAACAAGGACCTTTGCTTGAAACATGTATCTCTCATGGTTTTTGCCAGGTCTTGTGTAGTTGTTACTGTACTTGCTGGTTTCTGCAAAATAGGAACCTTGCCCATACAGTGTAGCATTCTTACCGCTCGTGCGGAAGTCGAAGTTGTTCGTGCAGATTCCTCGGCATGTGTCCATGGTATCAGTTCCATGGAAGAGAAACTTTTCGTTCACCTCATGGTTCTGTCCACTCAACTGAAGTTCTTTCTTCATGTTAATCTTTCTCCTATTAAAAATTAAAAATGATTTGCTTGTTTTTCATTTCATTCAACCAATTTTATTGAAAATAATCAATAGGATTGGACAACAGGCTAAGCCTATAGTATCCCTTTCCTAGCCAAAGATTTGGCAAGTTTAATTATATGTATAATTCATTACATTAATTAGATCAATCTTCAAACAATGATAAAGTGAAGTATCGAAGAAGAATGGAATTCTATTAATATGCCATGTACTATTAATGATGCTCCTTAAGATATATATTAAGTCTAAACATAATTTTCATATAATAAGTATTTTTTAAATAATTGTATAAGGAAGATAATTAAAAAACAGAATAATGGTATACATGTAATACAATTGTAAGCCATTGATACTTTTTAAGGTTTTCTCAGTTTTAAGGAGTACACAATCCAGTGATTCTACCTGTGTCTCGGGCTATAAAAGTTCACAGCCAATTATTGGCAAATGTCCTTAACACAGGCGAAACACTAGATTCGTACCCAATAAGCTAGAGAAAAGAATAATGCTTATGTCATGATCATGATTAACATTTTTTAGCCATCACTACCCGCCATTGGCATAAAAAATAAAGTTTGTAAATTATAACAGGAATATTTGGATATTTGGAGATAGACTCAAACAATATGAAAAATGAAAGGACAGTGCTGGTCTTTAGTTTTAGTCTATCATGCTTAACTTTTGAGCATTTGCCTCTTGAATTATGCGTGCCTTATATATATGACATAAATTTGTTCTTTGTCAAGCAATGGGCAAAATTTCCTCGATTTAAAAGACTGAAATAACTTAATCACAACAGATGTCACAGAAGCAACACACATTTTCGCATTACATTATACTTAGTTTAATGTTAATCTTGACGTCATAATATACTGTCGTTTCCTATGCGATAGAATTTTAAACTTCCTGGGGCAATACAGGGTTGTATATTCATACAATACACTCATGTCATCTGAGACTGTATTACTTGGCTACCCAAGCAAACTAACCTGGTGATATCACCTAAATAGTCATAACTGTTTGCCCAGTAAAACGTTAACGTTATTTTCAGAAACTAGACTTTTAAAAGAAGCAAACAGCGTTAATTGCGTTAAAATATTACACAATTTTCATGTATGGAAAATTGACTTGCAGACGCGGATTCCTTCAAAATAATGGGATATTATAATTGTAATATCATAATAAAATTGTTGAGGTATGAGAGAAAAATACTCTTTCATATTTGGATATAAATACAGTGATATTCTATCCTAGGGATCACACAATGTTTTAAAACCCTCAGTAAAAAAGCCTCGGGTTTTTTTTGTGATTCTTGGGTGGGATACCCCTATCATTCATATCCACATATGTGTGTTTTCAGTATGATTAATTTTGACGTAGGATAACAAAAGTCTTTGACATCATATGCGATCAGGATGTCATGAGATTAGAGATATTAGGAAGTCATTTTGGCTATTTTATTTTAATTTATTGTAGTTTTCCCATTTATATTTCTTACATGCAGGCTGTCAGTTTTTTCCAGTATTAAAATGATAGGCATATCCTACCCTAAGACATAGTGTCTCTGAAGAGAGTAATGGAACGTTGGTTTTTTCCTTACTAGTACAGAGATATTCACCCATTTTTTATATAACACGAACACTGTTAAGTTTAACTGTCACGAAGTATGAGTGACTAAATCAATGGTAAATCAAACATTCATTTCACTTACACTTCATAGTCCTGATAGAGTTTCCAGTTCTGCACCCTGTAGATGTACAGAATGTCAAAGCGGGTGTTGTCCAGTGTCTCATAGAACTTCTCACGAAGTGTCTTGAACTCAGGCGTCACTCGATCTAACTCCACCAGTTCAAATGCATGAGAAAGATCCCATGGTACAAAATTTTGGGGCTTATTGATAGGATCAACCACTTCCAGGCAGACTGGGCTGAAACCAGAGGAAATCAAATTTTAAAAAATCTACCTTATTTTTCCCATTAACTACAGCTTACACACTAAGACAATTACGTAGCGTCATACATACATGCGGTGTAACCACGGTGTACATATACTGTTGATGATCAATTTTGAAGCATTTCCAAAATCCCATGATTATTATGGCGATGGAAGTGTTTGTCATTTTCTTTGTAATTAAGTACCGGATGAAACATACACACAAGGATGAATCAACCCTCGTGTAAAAGTTTGGTTGGCCACAATATCCCTTTCCACTTGACAGACCCATGTACGATTCTTGGTACCAGGGTTACAACCAATGTAATACCTTTCCTGTTTCCAGGTTTGACAGTCCTTTGAGCAAATACAGGTATCATTTAGGAGTGCCGTTGAAGTCAATGAAACGCATGGTCTACTTCAGCCTAACACACATCTAACTGGCGGGCCACTGGACTACGTCTATCTAACATTCCTCTAACTGGAGGCCCCCTGGACTACGTCAGTCTTACACACCTCTAACATGGGACCACTGGACTACTTCAGTCTAACACTCCTCTAACTGAAGAATCCCTGGACTACGTCAATTTAACACGCCTTTAACTGGGTGACCGCTGGACTACTCAGCCATTGTGATCCATAGGTGGAGAACTAGTGGTAGAATATCAGACACCTTAATTACTCGTATACCATAATCCAGTGGTGGAGGGCTAGTGGAAGTATGTCTGACACCTTAACTACTCAACCACCATATATCAAAGATGGAGGACTAGTGGTTGAATGTCAGACATCTGGATCATATAGCCACTATAACCCAGAGGTGGAATGCTAGAGGTAGAATGTAAGACACCTGAACTACTCAGCCACCATAATCCAGAGGTAGAGGGCTAGTGGAAGTACATTCGTGTATGTCAGACGCTTTACCTACTCAACAACCATACTTCAAGGTCGAGGGCTAGTGGTAGAATGTCAGACACCTAAACTACATAGCCACAGTATCCCAGAGGTGGAGCACTAGTGGTAAAATATCAGACACCTGAATCACTCAGCAACTGTAATCCAGAAGTGGAATGATACACGTAGAATGTCAGACACCTTAACTACTCAGCCACAATGACCCAGAGGTGGAGGGCTAGTGGTTCAAAGTCAGACACATTAACCACTCAGTCACTGTAACCCATAGGTGGAGAGCTCTTCGGTAAATGATATTTATTAAAACATCTTTTTGACTTATTCAATGGTACTCACAATTTCTTGTTTTTGACTTCCTCCTTGGACACAAATATTGGACGACGACAGATCTCCCTTGTCTTCCTTGTGTCCAGGTTTATCTGACGGAATGTTCTGAAGTCAATCCTGTATTTGAACCGATAATCTTCTCTGGTAAACAAGTAAGTTGTCTGTCCATACTTATACTTCCTTTCAAGGGTTATCTGGAAGTTGTTCTGAAATAATAATTTAAAAAAATCAATAATTAGAAATATTAGAAACAGTCAATATTCTTGTAAATAGTGTAACAAATTGGATTTAATTCCTTGTCTTGCCTATTTCACTTTGAAAGTATCGTTATGAAGGTCAATTGAGAAAAGACACTATCAAACAATATTAATATATTAATGTTTTATAGACAAGACAATACTTAACTGATAATATAAATATGCATGTAAATAGTTACGTCAGAAGAAATTGCGGTTTTAACTCAGTTTGTTACATTCGAATTTTACTTTAAAAACGAATGAGTTTTAGAAAATCGGATAGAAATAAATTTACATGTGAAGTCAGAAATCCCTCAATTTACTAAAGGTTAACTCTAGTTTCCTCTGGACCATCAAGTAATTTGTAAACGTTATACATAATGCTTCGCATTAAATGTAAAATATATAGTTTATATTTTTTCACTACCAAGCCTCAAAAGCAGAAACACAAAATACTATATGAAACTTACGGGTTCAAACAGTTGCCATTGGTTGGTGTCATCCTTCCAGGACCACCTCCACTGTGTTGTGAATGCTGGTTTTTTATCCTTGACCTCTACGTAGGATTGTGTGGATAGACGTCGTACAGGAAGACTTAGAGGATCGTCCAGCAAAACGCCGTCTTGTTCCCACACCACGCCCTTCATATCCCTGGCATCACTAACACATACATGGACCATATAGGCAGCATGGTTATCTATCAAAATCTGAAACAAACCCAATCATGTAAACAAAATAGAACACAAATTGACATTTAATGAATACTTCTTGTTGATATATCTTTTACACAGAAATCTTTCAGAACCAGAAATACTATCAGACATGAAATTCTCCCAATCTAATTAAAATTAGACATGTTATTCCGCTCCACTACAATTCTCTACTATATGATTCAATGAACATCGCTAAGTGGAGCAGAATTACTGCGTCTACAAGAAGCTTTTAATGAGATTGGAAAGTGCCCTATATTTGTATTCAATGGGATGGAACAAGACAGGATGGAATAATTACAATGGTAAAATCGCCCACCTGCTAGCAGGTTATCATGGTGCATACTTCAGTTCTAAAAGAGTCAATGATTTCCCCATTTTGACTGCTAGGCTATAGAAAGAATAATGAATAAATATAACAGATTTTCTTCTTCAAATTTAGATAAATGGACTACGTAATACGGCTTTAGCTCATCTTGTCCTTTGGGCAAGTGAGCTTTAACGAGTAATATTGTTTCATAGCCACCCCATATAAAGAGAAATAGGTAAAATTTCAGATTTCTTACCTCAGCATCAATGATCTCAAGATTTTTGCAGAAACCTTCTTCGATTTCCTCACTGACCTCAAGGTGGAAACTTGTCCAGGTGTCATCATGTTTGATTTGCCAGATGTACGGAGCCAGGCCGACATCTGTAGTGTAATGGTGATGGCCTCTCGGACACCCACCTGGGCAGTTGCTCTCCAAGAACTTCAAACAGAGAGGAATATCACTAGCTGCATCATCCAACCAAGTTTTAGGAGCTTCAACTTTCATATCTGGCTTACTTGGTTTTGATATCCTTTTCATTCTCCTTTTTGATGATTTTGATATCTCTTGTTCTTCTGGAGGCTCCTGCATTGGTTTTGCTTCTACAGAAGAACCTCTTTCACGAATTTGTACTTTAGTCATGCTGAATGAAGCATTATCATCTTCATTAGGATCTCGAGATTTGAATCTATTGGATCTGGAAATAGGCTTCTTAATTTCTGTGCCCTTTTTCAAAGCTGCAATTTCATCTGCAATATGTTTGAACTCTTCATCCAAAGCTACTTCTGTTGTCTCATCACCAGCTGCTTCTAATGACCGGGCAAACAATATTACTTTCTTCAGTAGTGGCTGCTTTGTTCCAGTAATCCAGGTACAATACCCCATGGCCTTTAAAACCCACTGGTTGTGGTCAGTTTCGAGAGAATGACCAAGGGAACATTCTTTCGCACTCTTCGAGCATTTTCCTCGCAAACTAAGACTGCAGATGTGCAGCTCTGGACAGTCTTCGCCAAGTGAGCATGAAGTAGTCTTCAAGAATTCTGAGCAAACCCTAGGATATCTGTTTCTAAGTATTGTAACCATTTCCTTATCGGAAAACTCCAAAAGACCAAGATTCTTCTTGTGTTCCAAATTATTGGCATCTCTGAAACTGTGAGAAAAACGACATGTCTCGGAAAATGAACAATTTCCGCTGATGTATTCTTTACATATATGGAAATCCTCACAGCCTGCCTTTGAACAACTCTTCATACGTCCGTAAACCCAGTTGTAATGAAGGCATAGAGTCGCATCGAAATAGAAAGCTGATATGTATAGAATCTTTCGTTGCTTTTGAAATAGTTTGAATCTTCGCTTGTGACATCGAAACCATTTTTGAACGTCAAGGTCGGTAGGGATAAGATCACATTCCCTAACAAAGTCATCAAATTTGATGATGCCACCACAGCTCTTCACAAGATAGCTAAAGATCTGATTTTCATCAACCTTATCATCTTCGTAAGTTTGAACTTCCTCATTTAAAGATTTACTCCGAGGAGACTTTTTTCGTCTTGGTCTTTTTTTCTTCTTTGTGTTATCAAAGTCATTGATCCTCTCACTGGAAAGGTCCTGACTCCCAGAGACAATACTTCTTGAAGCCTCACTCCCAGAAATACTATCGGTTTCATCACTGTCACTATCTGAGTTACTCTCCTCGTCCCTTTTATTACTGTTTATTCCATCTTCATTCTGTCCACCATGTCTTCCTCGATCTCTTCCTCTTTCTCGTCGGTCGCCTTGGCCTTGATCTCTATTGCGACTATGTCCTCTGTTGGCACTTGATGATCGCCCAGAAGGGTTTCTATCAGTATTACTGATATCAATCATACTGCCACGGTGCCCTCTATTTTCGTCTCTACCTCCTCTGGAACCAAGATATCCCGCACGACCTCGGTCACCACTCAAATCATCCATACTGCCAAATCTCTTATTCATTTTTGTGCTCCTTATTGACAGGTCATGTATACTTATGCTACTACTATCACTTTTCTCGCCTGAGTTTTGGATTGTTGCTACCCCACGCGTCCCTCTACGATTCCCTCTTTGTTGCTGACCTGAGGATTGGCTAATTTCATCAGCTATTGGGTTTTGAGCTGAAGCCCCTGGACTGGAAAAACCTTGGATTCCTTTAGCATTTTCTGACAGACCCTTCAGGTAAGCCATATGACTTTTAAGATAGCTCTGGTCAGTGTGAACTGCTGGCATTGGTTTATTTGTCTCTGTGAAAACAGAAAAGAAGTGAGAGTATTCATTTAACAAGAAATGTCTAGCATTGCCTCTAGATATGCAAAAAGTTGTGATTCAACCAGAAATGTATGTGGTTTTATCGATAGCACTATGCTTATTAAGTATCCTCACATATCACATTTATTCTAAGTAACATTAATATATATACAAAGAAATTTAAAGATTTCCGCTTCATGATTTATTAGCTTGCAACTAGTATACATTAGTAAAATTTACTTTATCACCCCATAAAAGAAAAGATTGCGTCGCCATTTATAACGCATCTGATTGGCTGAGATAACGGCGTAATGATTGCATAGATCAAAAAGTCCCAAAATGATTTTTGATACTTAAGAGATCACATTTGGTAAATCACCTTTTATTTTATGGAGATATCAAACAAACAGCTGAGTGTACTATCATTTTAAAATGTCTGGCCAACCTATCACAATAATTAAAAAAGTCACTTTATAATAGAAAATTATTGCAGACTTTTTCATAGAAAAAAAGATAACTGAGTAACGGAATAGAAGTGCGTTGTCCTTTATATTCTAGCTGAAAGTCGTTTATATATTACTTAGATGTAAATCATCAAACTATATCGCTAGTCCATTCCTGTGATTTTAATTGAACCCAGTAGTTAGCCCTTAAGTTTACCTTGTGTGTATTGAAAGTTCTGCTGCGTTCTGTTGGTGTAAGGAGGAATATGTCTAGGTGGAGTCATTGGAGCATCAAACAGAGATGGAATCATATTACCTCTTCCTCTCTGTAATCGATTGTTCGAAAATCGCGGTCCCAGGATGGGAGTCGGGAGCAGGCCTCTATCACAATGGGGTTGTAAGAACTGTGGGGGTAGATAATTAGGAGGTCCACTACCTCTTGTACCCCCACTGGTCCTTCCACCTCGAGCTGAGCCATGATATCTCTGGCTATGACCTTGTTCCTTGATAAACACAATTAAAATTTCTGTATGCATATCCATTGCAATGGAAATGTGATAATAATAATAGTAGGAATTGTAAACTGGAAAATAACAAGTACATTTTATAAGCTGTTCTTCTCAAACATACACGACAACTATCAGAGATTTAAGATCAGTCAAAATACCAATAAGGACAGTATCATTTAGGACAGGACTTTCTCGCTTAGTTTCCTTTAGGACAGGACTTTCTCACTCAGTATGATTTAGGACAGGACTTTCTCACACAGTATCATTTAGGACAGGACTTTCTCACACAGTATCATTTAGGACAGGACTTTCTCGCATAGTATCATTTAGGACAGGACTTTTTCACACAGTATCATTTAGGACAGGACTTTCTCACTCAGTATCATTTAGGACAGGACTTTCTCACTCAGTATCATTAGGACAGGACTTACTCGCTTAGTACCATTTAGGACAGGACTTTCTCGATCAGTATCATTTAGGACAGGACTTTCTCACTCAGTATCATTTAGGACATGACTTTCTCACTCAGTATCATGAGGACAGGACTTTCTCACACAGTATCATTAGGACAGGACTTTCTCGCTTAGTATCATTTAGGACAGGACTTTCTCGCTCAGTATCATTTAGGAAAGGACTTTCTCACCCAGTAACAATTAGGACAGGACTTTCTCACTCAGTATCATTAGGACAGGATTTTCTCACACAGTATCATTAGGACAGGACTTTCTCGGTCAGTAACATTTAGGACAAGTTTTTCTCACGCAGTATCATTAGGACAGGTTTTTCGCATGCAGTATTATAAAGGACAGGACTTTCTCACCCAGTATCATTTAGGACAAGAATTTCTCACCAAGTATCATTTAGGACAAGGCTTTCTCACCCAGTTACATTTAGAACAAGACTTTTTTACCCAGTATCATTTAGGACAGGACTTTCTCGCTCAGTTTCATTAAGAAGAAGATTTTCTTGCTCAGTATTTTTAGGACAGGACTTTCCTAATCAGTATCATTTAGGACAGAATTTTCTCAATCAGTATCATTACGACATGATTTTCTCGCTCAATATTACTAGGACAGGACTTTATTGCTCAGTAACAATTAGGACAGGATTTTCCCAATCAGTATCATTTAGGACAGGACGTTATTGCTCAGTAACAATTAGAACAGGACTTTCCCAATCAGTATCATTTAGAACAGGATTTTCTCGCTCAGTGTCATTAGGACATGATTTTCTCGCTCAATATTACTAGGACAGGACTTTATTGCTCAGTAACAATTAGGACAGGATTTTCCCAATCAGTATCATTTAGGACAGGACTTTCTCAATCATTATCATTAAGACAGGATTTTCGCATGCAGTGTTATTAAGGACATGACTTTCTCACTCAGTATCATTAGGACAGGACTTTCTCACTCAGTATCATTTAGGACATAACTTTCTCGCTCAGTATCATTTAGGACAGGACTTTCTCAGTATCATTTAGGACAAGGCTTTCTCACTCAGTATCATTAGGACAGGACTTTCTCACACAGTATCATTAGGACAGGACTTTCTCGCTTAGTATCATTTAGGACAGGACTTTCTCGCTCAGTATCATTTAGGAAAGGACTTTCTCACTCAGTAACAATTAGGACAGGATTTTACTTATCAGTATCATTTAGGACAGGACTTTCTCAATCAGTATCATTAGGCCAGAACTTTCTCGGTCAGTAACATTTAGGACAAGACTTTCTCACGCAGTATCATTTGGACAGGTTTTTTGCATGCAGTATTATTAAGTACAGGACTTTCTTACCCAGTATCATTTAGGACAAGAATTTCTCACCAAGTATCATTTAGGACATAGGGGTTCCCTTTAGCTAGTGTTTTGATCTTTGTCAGGCTTTTGTAAGGACCCATTCCCAATTACAAAATAGCACAGTATTGTCCCAAATGAAGCCAACATTTTCCCAATTGTGATAAAATTAAGTTAAAACCCTTATATGATGCGGAAAAAATACGACAATAATATTAATATCTTGTAAAGTTTGAAGACATTTCCCAAAGATCGTATATTTTTTCCCAGAACTTTTCAAAACTTGAAAAAAAACATATTTTCTTAATATTTGCTTAGGTTCCTTTCCCCCAAAATAGCTGGCAAAACCTCTGCCACTTACATTTACTTTATATTGTTTTTTAAAGAATGTACCAGGCCTTCAACCTTCAAGTGTCCGAGGAAGTTTACAGAAAATCAGAAATCTTTATTAACATTTCGTAATATCCACTTTCACTTTCGGTTTCAATACTGTGAAAATCAAGGTGCGATGTCGTATCTGACTAAAATGCGTTTTAGATATATTTATTTGTCATTGAAATATTCAATTCTTAGGTAAAGATATATTCTATTAAAGTGTCACACAGTTTTAACACATACATACATCCCCACGAACATAAATATAATACAAATTAAAATGTCCAGCTAAAAGAAACACGACTTACGATACACGACATCAGACAATCTAGGATCGTATGCATTTGAAGAAACAAAACATAACAAGATGCTACACAATTAGCGATAATCAGCTAATTAATGGTGTCAAAGAAGAGGTAACAGGAAATACCTACCCCATTTTCATTCACTCCGGCCATGTTTTTGTATACTCTATCGATAATCCTATGCAGGATATAAAATACAAGCACGACAACAAGCGCAGCTATATGACACCGGTGTATTCATTGACCCGCGAAACTGTAAACTGGCTACCAACACTGACTAATGTAATAACTGAACATATTTATAGATTGAGTTGTCTAAATGCAGCGTCCGGTTATGCAGGGAGCCCCCATTACATTATATTCCTTCTCATTTTATAAAATGCGATGCCATGTGTGTAAATATCAAGTATGAGATTCCTCTCTCGTCCAACATCCAGTCGATATTCGTCCAGATATCTGAACATTCTCCTCTGTCTGCCTCCTGATTTGCCTTTTGACGGACTTGTTGCATCTTCGGTCCGCTGAGTACCAAGCAATTCCTGTTGCGATTCTATCCCTATCGATGTTATTCCCTTGGTAAAGAGGATAATATTGTTCCGACTTTTTTAAGCCAAAGTGGAAACTCGTGATCTTCATTATCTTTGAGGCGGTCATGATAAACCACATACTATACTTCACAGGGATATTCCGTGGTTGCTAGGGAAAAGTTATCTCTATCTTACACAGGGGGGTGTAAGACAGCTCACACGCGCTAGACAATAACGTGACGTCATCAATACATGCGGCGTAAATGCGGCGCGCATTGTAGATGACGTCATCAATTTTGACGCATAACGACGTTCCTGTTATAATGGCGCGATGAAAAAGCTGAAAACAAACTGGAATTTCATAATTTTTTTCTACTAAGTATGGGAGAAGAAGAATCAAACATGGGTCTGTGAATTGGACAGGGATATCTCAACCCTTGTGAAAGATTTTGGCCGTCAACCCTCGGCAAGCCTCGGATTGACTGGCCAAAATCTTTCACTCGGGTTGAGAAATCCCTGTCCACTTCACAGACCCATGTAAGATTATATTACTCCTTTACCCTGTCCGCAATTTGATATAGAACCAGCAGATAGCGGGACATAACGACGGTAATTGTTGTAACTTAACAGTCCGTCAGGTTTACTAGAGAGACAATCCGCATGAATTTGATGTGTTCCTTCCCTGGCCGCTGCTGATTGATCAACGCGTAAGCGGGTAACTCTTAAATCCACCGCACAAACTGGCCATCAATATTTTTTAATTAAAAAAACTTTTTTTTAATGGTCTGAAGGAAAAATAATAGCGGAATTGTCTCGTAAAGGTGACTACTTCAAAGAGTTCCTTCCGAGTGGTGCAATATTTCCTCCGATAAAGGTGGCCCTAATGGCACGGTCTGGTGCATCCGTACAAAGGTATCTTCTTTGTTTTGATAGGCCAACACCAGATATTGGAACAAAGCCGATAGGGAACGCATCCTGGTGTTCTCCAGTCCAGATGCAGCTTATGCCAGTGAGCAGCAATGCCTGCAAAATGCTCCCTATGCTAGTTGGGAAAGCCCAAGAAAGATAACATTTCCTTTTTTTTTTGATGGCATGGACCAATCCTCCAATTAGGTTGCTTGGGTTTAAAACACTCCCGTTGAGCTGACAATGTTCCCTAGGAACAGTACCTCACCACGGAACAGATGACATTTCTTTGACTTCAGTTTTAGATTGGATTGCTGCAGTCATGAAAAGACCTGTCAGTTTATTCAAGTTGAACGAAACGGCTGAATGTGGCAGGACTGTTACCTAGCCCGAATGGTAGCCGATGGTGTTCAAATAAACCGTATTTGGTAGTAAAAACAGTCTTGTGGGTCTCGTCGACCTCAATTTGCCAGTGCCCGGAAGGGTAATCATAAAATGATTTCCTGTCATGGCGTCCAAACATACGCAATTTTTGGTAGAAAAAGCAGAATAGTTTACAGTTAAAATTGATGTTTTTTGTAATGGTTAAGGATGCTCGGTCGCCGACAATGCATAAATGATACTCATCATTTAAACAATATATGATTTTTAATGTGAATATCTGTCTAATAATCACGATATGCTGTTTAGAACCTGTTTGTGGGGTTCATATTCTCGGATAGTCGTTTTAGAGTTATTTACGTGACAGAGTGTTGTAATATGTAAAATCATGAATTCTATAAAATTTCGCGAATTTCGATGAATTTGCGAATTTAGCCTATTTTAACCCCTGCGAATATCAGCAAGCTAAATCATTGTATCACACATTCTTTGAAGTTTGCATCTTTTGTTTCTCATCAGTTTAACACTTTGTAATTCGTTCTATATAAGTTACAAGACATTCCGTGACAACTTTACATGTACCTATTGTCTTTTCACCGGGTGATATAATCTACTTGTCGTTACTTTAACATAACAATACTGCAGTACTAACCGCCGGAGTAAGTACACCTACAAAAGTAGACATATGCTGACATTTCCCATGCACTGTGAGGCATGTTCGATAGAAGGCAGAAAGAGACATAAAATGAAATACACCAATGCCATAATTCACTATTTGGCACATGACAAAAGACGTAGAAGTCAAGGACATTAAACAGACGATTATTCCTAATATCAGAATTAAATTGATAAGAGCAAAAATCTGTGAAACATTACATGTATATTTTTCATTGCGCATGTTATGTGATTGTCTCTTTATTGTGAAATAAGATGAAATAATAATACATGTATAACTTAAATGTTTGGATATTATGAAGATCTCATTCCTAAATGTTTTTTTTTGTGGGGGGTGGGGGTGATTTCTATTCTTACCATGTATTAATGTAATGATAACAACAAATGAACAAATAGTGGTTGTAGAAATCATAATTTCCACCCCCTAGTAACTTAGAAACAAGACAGATTCTTTTCGTAGTCTCCAAATTACATGAACACCCTCAACACACACAGAAGAACGTATCTTTAGAGCTGAGAGTCAAAGTTAAAAAGCGTACATTAAAGTTTAAACAAATAAATATATAAATCGAAATATTTACATTTTCACTGCAGTCCTTCTATGTAACCTTACCAAGCACAGTTTGCATTCATATAGTCTATGAATTTCAAGCGCTTATTATGACGCCAGTATCATTGTGACGTCACAATTGTTTGTTCAAATGGCTGTTCCATCCATGACGATCACGAATGATTAATTCATTATAGATAAAAAAACCTTGGGATTTCATCATCAATTGTAATCAGATGCAAATATAAGCAGTAACAGAGACACCCTAAGCGTACGTGTGTCTTTAATTTGTTTATTTTTAGTTAGAGGTTTCATATCTTGCATTGTCAGCTTTAAATGAATAAAATTGTTGTGGGTATAAGGATGTTAAGCAAACAATCAATTCTATGTACTCAGTGAGTCTTTTAATGTAAACTGGCTGGTTTATTATGAGACTATTGTCTCCATCACTAAATCCTGGAAAGTTTTTTTTCAATGACTGTTCGTTAGCTATACGGACAAACAGACAGATAATGACAAAGTATATTTAGAAACACTCAGTCTCAGCAATACATTATTATGATTCTGCAAATTAAACTTGCTTTAAGGATGCTCATACATAAAGGATCTTACATGAGTGTTCATTTCATATCATATTTCATAAAACGAGTTCTAAGAAGTTTTTATTTTTGTGAGCATTGGCGAGCAAATATTAAAACTTCGGGACTTATTTTATAAAATCTCATATGAAATGAACACAAAGTTCATATATTTTTTAATAACATATCTACAAATATCTACACAATAAAGAATTTCACGTCAAAATGTATTCCGAAAATCAAGCAGAGGCCGCCATTTTGTCTCGCCGTCCTCGTAATCCTGACGTCTTGTCATTTTTCCTGACGTCATTTTATTGTTTCTGTCTGACGTCACAATGAATTTCCAGCCAATGAAAATCGCTCCAGGTTATATCACAATAGTGACATATGCAAAAATATTACACGGGAGAAATCACTGGATATCAGGCGGATTATTTGATAAAAATAGTTACACGTATATTCATAAATATGTATTGTATATGTTTACAAAAATATGCGCTTCTCAACAAAAGGAAAGGATAAGGTGTCCCCTCATATAACATCTATTTAATTAGAATAATGTTGACTGAGGTGTTTGAAGGACAAATGCATGTTTTATTTTGTAATGAGGATCCTCATAAATCAACACCAGGAAACATTGTGTGTTAGGGTTAGGGAGACTAATTACTTTTTACTGAGGGGGTGGGGTTGGGAGTGTTGGGTGGATCGAATCAAGAGTGCTAGTCGTATTCCTCGTGAGAATGTGGAAAATAAAAAGATATATTGAAGCAACTAATGTATAATTGCGAAATTTTGGGGGTGGAAAATTTTGCGATTCACTGTTTAGAACCTCTTCGTTGGGTTCATCTTCGTAGATGGTCTTTGTAGCTTTTGAAACCTTATTTATCACATTTTCCGCCTGATATACAGTATTTTTGCACGTGTAATATTTTGCATATGTCAAGGCACACAAAAATTAAACCTTCTTAAGACTTGATTCATAAAATACCATATGAAGTAAACACTCATATATCACTCGAGGTATAAAAGTTCGCGACTTTTGATAAATCCGCGAATTTAGCGAATTTAATCCCCCAAATATTAGGAATTATACAGTATCTACCAAAACCCTTATCATCTTATCGCACATTCTATAAAGTTTACATCTTTTGTTTCTCATCAGTGCAACACTTTGTAATTCGCAATATATCAGTTACAAGACATTCCGTGACAACTTTACTTGTACCTATTGTCATTTCTCCAGGTGATATAATTAACTTGTCATTACTTCTACATAACAATACTGCAGTACTACCCGCCGGGGTACTTACAGTAGTACACCTACAAAAGTAAACATATAGTGACATTTCCCATGCACTGTAAACATGTTCGATAGAAGGCAAAAAAAAGACATAAAATGAAGTACAGGATCTTAACGCTGCTAATGATTATGTTAACGAATACATCCATAGCGACATGCATATGGCATGGAGATTTCATTGGACTAAACAGATCGTGTCGACCTAAACAATGTCAGGTAAGCGAAATTTACTGTGTGTTACTATTGTGTTGGGAAAGTACTGTAATTATAAATAACTGTTACAATTGACATGATTGGTTGATACAATGCAGAATGCCTATACGGGATGAAGTAAAAACTCATAAGATATACAGATAAGTGTATATCTAGCAAATATGTTACTTACGGTATGTTGTTTGTGTGTCTCATTAAGATTGAAGATATCTTTGTTATAAATGTGATGATATAAATGACGATTTTTTGGATGTTGAAAAGTAATTGAAAAATATGATATATCAATTACGTAGAATAGAAAAACCCAGAAGAAGCTTAGACCTGTTAGCTATTGCATTTGCAGAATACACATGATATTTGACTGTTGTTGTCCCCCTGGTTAAGCTAGAGACACGGATACAATGGGTGACCTACATAGAGTTTAAAGTGAAAAGGGAGCCACAAAAACAAGACATAGGTGCACTCAACCTTATAGACAAACCAAAACAATTCAAAAATATTTCAAATACAAACCATCCCCACAAAACCTTAAAAGTCAACGGCTACAACAATAATTTATTTATATCTAAAATGAGGATTGCCATATGTATTGTTACTTACCCTAATCTTTACACATATGTAACCGTGAGACCGTGGTAATTAAGTGGTTAAGATATAGTCCTACATTTCACTACTGACCTCCTCCTCGGTGTTACAAGTTCGAAACTTACGCGGGATATTTTTTGTACTTTCACCTTTGCAACCAAGAGGCTGGTGTGCCCGATTGATAAAGATGTTTTTAACATATTACCACCAGACCAAAAACCAGGTTGACAGGTACTGACCGCAGGTCGGAGGTTATTCTCCGGTACCCAAGCTTTCCATCATGGCTACTCCCCTTTATTTCATTCCGTCAGTACTGGCAGAATGAAACTAAAGGAATTAAATCTGATCGACCAGAATGCAGCTTTCCTACACCCCCTAAAGCCTGAAACCTTATGAAATAACCTTGACTGTTTAAATGAGTTTATCTTAGGTTTTGTTTAGTTTTAGAGTTGGCGGAGGGTTGGATTGATATGGTTGTATTCTATTTCCTATTAATAGCATCGGTAATAACGCATAGCCGGTTATTTTTGCGGGGATGATATTTTCGCGATTTCACGGCACATTGCTACGTTCGCGAAAATTTGATCCACGAAATATTAAGAAATTATTGTATATACTCGCAATACCAGATTCGCGAAAATTAAAAAACCGCTAAAATTGAATATTTTCGTTTTTTAGTTCAAATTGCAAAAAGAAACAAAACAAAAAATCGCGAAAATAACCAGATATACATTACAAGATTTGAAGTTTTAGATGTAGAAGATACTCGGAAATACCCGAGAAAAAACACCGATCCATGAGACCCACCATATATATATAGTAAAGATAGTTACAAGCGGTCAAGGACATACAAAAAACTGCAGAAAGATACACAAAGTTAGAAATAACGTTAAAATGTACGGTTGACATTGATTTGTTGCTCAATAGATTTTATACAGTTACAGTTGTTGTGAATTACGTATATGGTCAGACAATGCGAGCGTCAGTGAACTACCTATATAATCTTTAGATACTTCAACTATTCATTTTTTTTCTCTTCTCTTTCTATACAGACTCCAGACTCATTTCACCCTCCACAGTATTGCGTGGAGCGTAATGAAAAAGGTATGTGTGTCATAATTATAAAAAGTCTAGAAGATATGAAACCTGCCATAGAGACCACCTGCCTTCAGTATCTAACTAGTATACGCAAATATTTAATAAAATAGTATATGACCACCATACATGAATCATCTTATTAATACCACGAAACTATAACGTTCTCTCTAACTGAATGTATTTTTTAAATAAAAATCATAGTTTATGCTATCTTATTTCAAATGAATAATGATGCCATATAGATTTTGTAATTCTTTTTTTATTTTTCAATGCGATTGTAACATGTCTAAAAGATGTTTGAGGTCAATTTGAGGCCGATACCTGTTTCTAAAGCACATGTTTAACCTCCGTTTCCAGAAGAGTTGTGTTTGCATAGTTTACCTGATAATCAACTCTAGACTAGTTTTATTTTACACAATATCAACTAGAAATATAAAATAATAATTTACAAATGAATTGATATCCACTGAAATAACATTCACGTGACTGCAAATGATATTTTAGGATGGAAGAAATGTCTTATAGAATTACGCGGATCGTCTTCAAATACTCGAGAAAGGTCTACGCCCGGAGTCCCGTATGTCTCCAGGATACATACAGGATTAGGAAAGAATGATGACAGTATTGTCCCTGAAATAACCATCTTCCTCTCACATAACACGACAGACTACGGTACAGGCAGAGGTAATGTAAGAATAGAAGTATGATGTAATAACTATACGGTCTTTAATTAATACTATGTATGAGATATGTTTCAATTAACAAACTCCCTATATTTTTAATTTGATTTATTGAATTCGTATAGTACTTTATTTTTCTTTTATTTGATTCTTGTTTTTTTCCGTTTTCCGGGTTTTTTTTTAAGAAAGTGTTAATATTTCGTTGAAAAACATTCTCGCTTACATTTGTTTATGCTGTATATTTTCATTTAATTTCTATTTTTCTTGAGTTGTATATTTTTATTTACACATTTTAAATTTTTGCTTAAAATGTACATACTTTGATATGTAAGCTATTTAAAGATATATTGTTCTCTCTCTTACACTCAGAATTATTTTGTTTCAAATACAAATCGATTAGTCAATAGTTACATACTTATACTCCAAGTTGCTTTACAAATTTTATAGAAACACAAATGCTATTACTCAGAAAAGTAACAAATGTGAAATATGATATCGGAGAGCACCATTAACAGTTGCGAGTTTCGGGAATAGGTACGGGAATAGTTACCACTCTATACTATCCGTACTGACGAGAGTGTGATTTAATCATTTAGACGTCGACATGATAGTGAACCTGACCAGCACTGGTAACGCAAACTTAACTGGAGATCCTTATTACTATCGTCTACCAGATCAGAGGTGTGTCAAGTTAAAACAAAGACCTCGGGAAAAGGTATTAATCACATACTGCACCTCGTGAAATTTTTGTGGTAAGACTTCTTCGTTCTTTTCGTAGTTGCTTTAAAACCACGAATAGAATAAAAGAAAGAAAGAATTATATTATATACATCATTATTACCATTGTTTCATCAGCGAACCGTGAATATTTCTATCCACCAAAATTATTTTTAAAAGTTCCAAACCATGAAGAAGTACCCACGAACATTTCATGATATACAGTATTATCAACTAGAAAAATTCAAAGAGTTCGATATCGTTTTATTGCATACAAGAGAAATGTCAAATTGAATATGTTTGATATGAATAAAAGAAATTTGAATCAAATAGCCAACTTTTGTCATCCTTAAAAATCAGTAATATCATCATGTCTTTATTTAAATGGTGGAGCATAGACCTTTATAGGAATTAAATAACATTTTGGTAAATATATATTGTTCATAATGATACATTCTTAACTGGTATATTCAAATATCAAATTGGATTGATAACAAAATAATTACTAGAGATGAAAACATTCAGATCGCTTGTAACGTGTTTGTGTTAATGGACTTAAAATGATATCAATTTATAGTGAATGTTTCCTTACAGGGACGCAACCTAGCGCTAACGTACAGAACATTCGAACCGTGTAACAACCGGTGCTCGCTCGACGGCTGTTATATGTACATACTTCATCTCATCCCATTATCATTGGAACATTCAGCTGTGGAATATTACATCACTGTATTCAACAGTAGGTAGACAAGCTGAATGTTCAGACAAGCTTAACCAAACATAGAATTTGAAAAAAAACTTAATTGGACCCTGTATGTCTTTCATAAGACTCGTTTATGATTTTAACTGTCAGTCAGTGATATTGTTAGCAAAGCACAGCAGCTTAAATAGGTCGAGGTTTACAGATATTCAGTCTTCTCTAACTTTGTTTTGTAATGTTGTATAAGGAGAAAAAATCCTAATTCGCGGAAAGATATGTTAGCGCATTTGTCAATTTCTAATGGTAATACGTTCTGCAGGCTATCATTCTATGCTTTTTATATGCAGGTATGTAAATTCGCATAAAAAAGCTTGGCAATCTATATGATGACTTAATATATAATCTAATTATCTACACTATATAGTATTTTCAACATTGTATTGTTCCTTATATATTTTAATTGGCAGTTTCGAAAAATACTCACTTATCCAAAGTGAGCGGAGCTTGGAAGTCGGCAATAGCTGTTAGTCCGAATGAAAGAAATGTGATAGTAGTTTTTGAACCAATTCCTACAAGACTACAGTCGCCGGGTAATGTTAGTTACCGAATCGGTATCCATAACTATCCGGAATCCATCGAAACATCGGAACCCGTACAGACATATGAGGTATGAAGTTTATGTTGGCGTTGGATTGTTTTTGTCATACGATTTATGTTTAGCTGTATGACCATTGATGGACGTTCTAAGTTTGGTGGTGCCTAGGTTACAAAAGAAAGAAATCCTCTTATATGAATTGTTCTCAAACAAGCCCTCCTGATAAAAGATTAATTCTATAATTAATTATTAACTTTATTAAATCAATTGGGTCGATATACTCCTTATACCAATATCCTGCCATTGGCGCCGTAAATTTAGGTAATTATATAAATAGTTATAATAACTTACAAATAAATGTCCTTTGCTTTCAGATACCACGAGGAATCGAATCATACACACATGCTTTTACCGGCATTGATGAAGGATACTATTACGTTGAGGTAACTAGGTCGAGTCTAGTTTGGATTTCAGGAACTCAATCATCTAAGTTACTACTTTCGTCAGGTGCTATGTGTTATAATATTTTTTTTCTTTCTGTTTTCTGTCATTCTGAAAATACTTTTTATCAATTGTGCTCGACGACTATGGCACAATCAAATCGTAGCAATAAATAAAGAGATAGTATAACAATGGACGCGTTTACAAGTAAATAAACGGCTTATGGACTGATAATAACTCGTACAAATAAATAATTTCTTCTAAAGCAGTAGCTCAGAACTCTCCGTACAATGCGACTAAGTCGTGCACTTCGTCATTACCGGAATATAAAGTAATATAGAAATAAAATAAATAAATATGTTAAATCCGACTTCGTGAAATATGGAGTTTACTGTAAAATTGATATTCAATTAACAAAAGCATTTAAATCTCCGTAATTTTTCATCAGTGTTAAGACCCACAAGACTATTTTTGTAATGTTATATGTGCCGTAACTTGGCGAAAATTTTGACATTCTATTTTTTCATTGTTAATCTATTAAAAATCATAAAGTTTGATGAAATCATTCAAATGGCTTCAGATGACTTATAAACGTTAGTTATAACACAGAAATTTTGGTACTGTAAAATTGTTGTTTTTATGCCTTAAATATGTTTACATGGAAACATACCTGCAGAAATCACTTTACAATTACTAATAACATTGTAAAAATGTGTAATGAAATTGTAGACCACAATTTGGCTTCATGGTCTGACCGTGTGTATGCTCATTTCACTTCACTATTGATGTAAATAAATGATTTTTGGCAGTACTGCGAAAAATCATTTTCAGCTCTTATTTGTACATGTAGATTTAAAACCTATGCATTGAAAGTACTGTTATTTTCAAAAAGTAATTTTTGGTGATGAATAACATATTAAAGCTCATATTGATCCATGAGTATTAAAAATACGTCACATATAACTACAAGTAACGTTTTTCTTGTTCTTTATAGGTACAATGTCTTGTAGATACTATGCCCTGGCCGGCATGGAGTAGATCACAGCCATTTACAGTATTACATAACAATGGTAATAATCCTAAAGGGACAAGTTTTGTTTTTCATCTGAATACAGGCGTTATGATATATTTTGATATTTTGTATATTGCATTTCATTTTTGAAAAATGTATCAAAAGCAAGGTTAACTGGCGTCGAATCAATAATCATGGTCATTAAAAGAAGTGCTACGTTTTTCGTTGGGTGATTCACGTTACACTGACAACGAGCAAACCAGTCGTCCCACTCCGTAATGCTGGGCGCTAAGCAGCAGCAGGAACTACCACTTTTAAAGGCTGAGGTGAATCTGGGCCAGGGAACAGAACCCAGAGCATTCTACACACGGGCGAGCGCTCAACTCATGGCCAAACTTACATAACAGTAACATCAATTATTTTAAAAAATGCATCCCAAAAATAATGCATGGCACTAAGCCCTATATGGAATGATATATTGATTGTTCAGACATCAAAAGCAAAACAAATTATTTTATTTATGTTTTTTTTTTGCTAATCAGACATATATTTACTCGATCAAAAATCAATTATTGTCTAAATGATAATTATTTAAATATTGTTTATGCTCTGTCGGCAGTGGAACATCTTTAAGCTTTGAATAGTTAGTACATCTGCGAATGGCATTCCTAACAATTCAATTGAAATATAATGATAAATAAAACTTTTTTTCAGGATCAAAGGCTTATGTCAAAGACAACCGTCCTGAGAGAACAACATATGATGTTAACGTTACTACGTCATTAGCAATCACTGCAGCATTTTGCGTCGTCATATTGTTGACGTCATGCGTCTACGCTTTACACCGAAAGTTTCCAGGTAAAACTACATTTCTACTGACTAATGAGACTAATTCACGTACCACGTGATAGCCGATAGCGCAGGACTAGTTTCTACAATGGTGAAGAGACGTAATCTTTGTAATCTTCCCGATGAAAAGGCGTTAGCTTAGCGCGGAACAGTCTCGCACAAACGTTCAGGTATCAGGCATCAAATGGTATGTAAAATAGTCCCAATTCTTGATGGGACTAATTTACGTACCACGTGATCCATGACAATTTGTGTGCAGGACTATTGTTTCTATTGGTGATATAATGACGCTCAAAGAAGATATACCACGCTAACGTCATTTTAGCAGGAAAATTGCAAAGAATTACGTTCCATCACTACTGGAGTCCCGCACAAACGTTATCGGGGTCCAAGTGATACACAAATTAGACCCATTAAATAACATATCTTAAAAAGAGATATATTCGCGAGCTTTTAAATTCACGATTAAATTGTGTAAGTATTTAGCGAGGTTATCATTCTCCGGTAAATACGCCTGATGACTTTTAAAGGTCTTCTCACAAGGGTGAATCATGGCCCTTTACATCTATCTGTACCACTGCCACAACAGGTCGATGTTGCACGAACGCACGAGACAAATCTGCCTGAAGAACGTAACATACTTTACCGCTAACCCGGCCATAATTCAATATCACCATTGACGAATCAGATCATCAAATCGAAGAGTATAACACTAGCATGACCTCTGACCTTTAAATCGCCTCACAATAAGATGACCCATAATTTAAATTCACTCGTTTCAATGTAAATAATCGAAAAAATGACTAACCTTGACAAACTTCTTTTCTTCCGTATTGTTTGTCTGTGTCTGTCGCAGCGCATGCATAATAACTTTCCCCGCCCCTTATGCATCACTCAAACATATATTTATTACGCACATGGAAATGTTCGCGCTAAAATAAGCCATATAGTAAACTAGATTAGCCTATGCTACATATATTTTTTTTATTCTTGCAGCTAAACTACACAAATGTACGGAGGTTGTAGAATTAAAACCATCAGGAAGTGATTATACGGTGATATCAGAACAGGAGGAGTCGGATGAAAAGCCAAAAGTTAGGACACCGACGATATGTGAAAAGAAAAGAGATATGACTCTTGTTGAAAAATTCGAACACAAATTTTTCATTTTTAATTTAGATTAAAACATTGTGTGGCTAAATGTTTCTATGGGTGTTCATGCTATCAAGGATGTGAAATGTGAAAGACAATGATTTTCGAGAGGTTGTCATCAGCCAACATACGTAACATGTGAGGGACAATGTTACTTTAGTGGAGTTTCCCGTCGACAGCATGTAAAGGAAGGACAACATTCAATCTGTTTTAGTCAGCAAGTGATAGGAAAATGTTCTTGAGAGTTTTAGCTTGAATATCATATGATTAGCAATATTCCTTTAAGATGAAGTCTCTGTATTTCTATGAAGTTTCCCTTTGACAACATGTGAAGGACACAATTCCTCAAGATTTCTTGGACAGCGAAAGTTAGGAAAATGTTCTTGGAAATTTTAGCTTGAACACCATATGAAGAACAATTTTTCTTTAAATTTTGCCCTCAGACGGTATTGGATAATTTCTTTTCTAAATAGCAATAGTTCTTGTTGGTTCCGGTTGCCTACAAGTTCAAATGTTCAGACAATGAGGTTATGGCTATGTCAACTTAACTAGTCGGGCAATGTTCAGTTGTTCATGATGCGCAAACGAAAATTCTAAGGCGAAACACAATTCAGCACTGATATTGGCATTCCGGCTATATATGCTAAAAATATCAAATATCTTATTAATGTTAAGAACGCTATGTTATCTTTTTTGGTAGATTGATAGTCTGTTGTAAGTATGATGCATCTATACACATCAATAACATTAACATTGAAATGATAAATGCCCGTTTCAATAATTGCTTGTCCCTTTTCAGTTATTCTTATCTAAAACTGTCTCAGATAGTGCTTAACCTTCAAAACCACTGAATCTGCACTTTAAAATATAAATTTATATAAATGTTATAAAATGAAAAAAACGATGAAAATCTTAAATCATTGCCTTAGCCGAAGCATAAATGAGGCGGTACTAAGGAAGACGTTAGGAAGAAAGTCAGGAGGAATATATAGAAAAGAAAACATAAAATCCCAAATTTAGTCGCCTTTTACAAACATGCCACAGGGTAGCGGGTACAATTCTAATTTCTTACCTGCAGGAAAGATCGGTATTGGCAAAGACATTTAAAACATAAAAGCCAGTTAGCAACATTGTTCTTCACGATGACGATGAAAATAACAGTTTTTTTATGATTTGTTTTGTTATGTTTATGTATGAAATTATGCACGTCGAAAAGGTTCATTTGTGTAATTGTTGATAGAAAATCGCTCTATGGTGTCCTCACTGAAGATTCATTATTGGTAACCCATAAATGTATACACTGCATGTTTTTCTAAAATATAATAAATGTCCATCTGCTATTTGAAACTTGGTCAAAATGTTGTATGGTTGTTGTGGTCGATAAAAGCTTACTCTTCAGGAACCACTGAGCCATTTATCTTGTACCTTTGATTGTTTCAATACTATTTTAAATTGTTTGTTTCCGATTTTGTTGCGTCAGTAAACTTCCGATCTTATTACGTTTTTCTTATGAACAAAATTGCTAAACAATTCATTTTGCGCCTATCTTATTTAATGGACATTTATTTTGTCACAGTATTGGATATCAACAAACTTCCTATAATGTACAATGGATATATGCTATTGCAATCATTGTTCCATAACCACGATATTCATCATGATCTATCATTGCGATTCAAAGAAAACATAATCATCTAAGCACCTTCCTATCCAGTAAAAAAGTTATTGTGTTTTGTTCCTATCCTTAGTCAGTAAAAAACCTCAAATATTTTTTGAAATAAAAATTATTAAAATTGAAAGACTATCTAGCACTGTTTAGATCCCGTCGCGATCGTCTATCCCTCAAAGAGACAGGTAAATGTCCTCCTCATCCCCATCATCATCTTCATCATGCTACCCAGACAACAGGAAGGACAGATCCGCCCCCTAGTTCTTCTTCCCAGACAAGAGGAAGGAGAGATCCGCCCATAGTTCTGCTACACAGACAACAAGAAAGACAGATCCGCCCATACTTCTGCTACCCAGACAACAGGAAGGACAGATCCGATCCTAGTTTAGCTACCCAGACAACAGGAAGGACAGATCCGCTCCTAGTTCTATTTCCTTTGGTTCTACATCCCTGTTAATAAAAAGAAAATATTTCGAAAGTTGACCTTTCACCAACATTCCTTAAATTACATTTCTCCATAGAAAGCATTACTAAATCTTAATTGATATAGTTTCCAATGGAGAGAAATTTCAACTTACGGAGTTCCTAAAAGCTACACTGCTGACGAATAATGACAATGTTTTCTCTATCAAAACAGGACCAAGCGAATCTGTATTGTTCTTTAATTACAAAAGTTACTTACTTAATACCATAACCACCATTAAATATTTTGATCTTTACACGTTACTTCAAGATAAAGACATTAAAATTAATTAATTGCATCCCGAAAAAAGTCCTTGGCGTTATGCGCTAAATGGATTGAAGTTCTGATTACGTATGCACCAAAAGTAAAATGAATGATTATATATGTATTTTTGTGTTGATTAGACACATAATTATTAAACATTATTAAACATCAGTAAATGTTTAAAAAAATGAGTATGATTTATGCTCTGTCGCCGGTGGAGCATCTTTAACACATCTGACATGTTGGAGTTGTTTCTCTTCTCCAATGTCCTATCATATGTTTAAAACAGTTCCAGTTAAAGCAGGGCAGGATGGGCACTTCTTTTAAAGGGACACTTCTGGTAGAGGGGCACCAATTAATGCAAGGGACACTTCTAGTAAAATGACACTTCAAGTAAAGTGGCACTGAAAGAAGAGGGGCACTTTTAGTAGAGGGGCACTTCCAGTAGAGAAGCACTTCCAGTGGAGGGACACCAACCATCGCATTAAGGTAGACTTTTCATGGAAGGGGCACTAATATTGGCAGTTAGAGCATTTAAAGTAAAAGGGGCACTAACTATATACGACATGAAGGAGAGCTTCTAGTGAAAGGCGTACGAAATACGCCAGCTACAGTCGTTTTATTCAAAGGGAAACCTCGCAGAAATAATGGTATTTTGAGTACCTGACAAACAGCTTTGCTCCATTCTTTCCCTTCAGTGTAGCTTTGTCTCCTTCAACCAACAATATGCAGCCTTCTCTCAATCCCTGTCATTGGGTAAATAAGAATTTGATTTGATTTGTCATTTAAGGACGTGCCAGGTTTGTTGGTGGAGGAAAGCCGGAGTACCCGGAGAAAAACCACCGATCAGCGGTCAGTACCTGGCAACTGCCCCACATGGGATTGGGTAAATAAGAAACAAATAAAACAGACTATAATATACAGATGTATGTTTGAATTGATTAGATGCATTTCGAAAAAAAAAGAGTTGGCTGGATTCTTTTGTTTAAAAATGCTACAACCCTGACGGAAGGTATTTTCTCTTTGTAAAATAATTGGAGCAGTATTTTTCTCCATTACAAAAGTTACTTACTTTACATCATTACCAACATTGATAAGTTTTAGGTTTTTTTTTATAAAGTTAACAAACATGTGAATAAACTTGCTTTATTTCAAAGCAAGTTTATTCACATGTTTGTTAATTTTATGAAAAAAAATTGACCGAATCATTATATGAATGTGAAATAACGACTACTTAATAAATTTGAAATGACAATCTATTACCACTCGTTTCACATGAACTTAGAGAACAAACTACTCTTATAATGAATAAAATTTCCAGGTCCCTTGGATTTTAAGTTTTAACTTTATAATAAAGCTATTATTTTCTCGTTTTGTTGTATACCAGGCTTGTATGTAAGTAAACTTACCAGAACTGGAGGTGTGTTTGGGTACTCATGATATTGTTTGATCCTGTCCTCTCGGGTTTCCTGGACAACATATCGGAAACAATGCACTATGTATGGTTTGAGCCTATTTTGGTCCCCAAAGTCATCAAAATCCATGAAATTATGGTTCACAAATCCAACAAAAACATTGAATTAATGGTCCCCTATTCCATCAAAATCAATTACATGTATGATCCCAAAATCCATCAAAATCCATCAAATTATGGTCTCCTAATCCATTACAATCCATCAAATTAATGGTCCCCAAATCCATTAAAATCTATCAAATTATGGTCCTCAAATCCATTAAATTAATGGTCCCCAAATCCATCAAATTAATGGTCTCCAAATCCATTGAATTATTGGCCTTTTAATTCATCAAACTTTTAATTAGGTGTTAAGAAATTAATAATTAAGTTTTGTATTTGAAAATATTTAGATCATCCCTGATTAAATAATAATGACAGTTTTCTAATATTGCAGGTATTGTTGTCATGGTAACCATCTGAAACATGCATAAATTCAGAAAATTTGAAAATTCTGCCATTTTTTGATAGTATTCTTTTCTTAGAAACAATAGAGCGCAATCATGAACAAATTAACATTTACTACGAATATATATGCACTTCAATCTAATTAAAATTTGTTGTTCATTATCTACTACATAAACTCCTTAGCTTAAATAATAACGGAGTAGTAAACATCAAATTTTAATTATATTGTGCACACTATCATTTGTTGGTATAAAGTTTGACATTCATCCCTGAAGACACATTTGAAATCTTCCTGTTCAATGACTGGAGCAGTCCATTCTGAATTTTCAGGGGTGAAAGAGTTTTAAAAAGTCTAAGGTATGTTATAGCAACTTACCCCCATATGTGTGCTGCCTGGTGCAGGCTCAATGTAGTGGGCATTGATGTTGAATGGGACAAGGTTGATGGCGGAGAAGCTTGGAGGATACACGATGGGCATGTCGTTGGTGGTGTTAATGCTACATGTAGCAACGTTACTACCCGCACTGGATCCAATGTACGGTACGCCATCCTAAAAATAACCCACAATAAACAATCTAATGTCTGGAAAAATTATCTTTCAAGATTCAAACACAATCAAAACTTGTTAACTAGGAGTAAGCAGGACCTTTGAAAAATTTGAACAAAAAAGTTAACAAATGAAAAGTATAATATCTATGTGATTTATGCATATTTTAAATGTACACTATATATGGGACAATATATATGGTTATTGCACGGCAGACTACATATATTTGAAACAGCTACATTGTAGAGTCTGCTTCATAATAATAATTATCGCACCTCGGACAGAAATATCCCCAAATGATTGGCGGAGAGAGCGTCACCTTGTGACCCCCTAACACTTTATAGGGGGTCAGTATATTTTATTATGGTGCAATATGGCGACTCACACCCTCGCCTTCAAAATTTACCGTAAACCAGTCGGCCACCATGGCCCTGGTGTATGTTGATGCCTTCCAGAATAATTATAAGGCTTAATTAACCACAACAGTACAGCCTATGCTGTTTAGTTGTTTCCTAATTTAACACAAGCTTTACCAAACTGTCTAACCCTTACATCATGAAAGGCTAATTTTTACTCTTAATTAATTATGTTATTACTATACAGACCTGTTCTACCCTACGTTTGATCTCCTCTAGCACTCCCTCTGTGTATAGGGTCTTGAGGAGACGGAAGGTATTACCACCTCCTACAAAACACATTAGACATTATTTCATAAATTACGGAGTTATCTCCCTTGTGTCAGGTATTGATTGTGACATTATTACTTGTGTTACTTTGTTAGAAAATGATGTTACACTGAATAAAACAATAAAAACCTATGTCCACAAGGGCAGATAACTCAATTAATATAATGCAAATACAGAACACACATCAGGAAAAAAAATACCAAAAATTAAAACTTACAAATAGATTTTGCAGCATGAAAAGTTTCAGTTTCTTGTGCCTAACATTGTTTAACACATCTGATAAGAAAAGCATTGAATCAGAAATGAAATAAATTGAAACCATACACCTACATGTAGACTATTGGTTGCTTTTTCAATAGGTTTAAGAGTGTCTTTAATTTTAGTAAATGGTTTAAAGATTTATTGAAACAATTGCATTTACCTATGAACACAGCTTCTGCTTTCTTGACGGCCTCTATAGCACTTGGCTGTGTGTGGATACTGTCTAATTCATAACCTGAAAAGGATAAATACATATTACTAAGGTTTTTTATTTTTAGTTTTGGTTTGATTAATTCAACACCCTTTAAACAGCTATAGAGTTATTTAAGAGGAGGAGAAAACCGTAGTACCTGGTGAAAAATAACCAACTTGCATTCTGTACCTGGAACCTGCCCTATATACATGGAATTCAAACTTGTTATCCATAGTGGTAATATGTTGGGACATCTTGATTTAGTACATAGGCATGTATGGCCACTGTGGCGCAGTTGTATTTCAGGAGGTGAAAAAAGGTACAACTAAATTTATATGAACAAGTGAGGAGAAATGGTAGTGGTGGGGAGAAATAAAGGGGGCGGTTACTAGAAGAGGGGGGAAAGATATTAGGGAGGGGTTGATGAAGGGGGAGGTATTTAGCTGGGGTAAAAAAGGGGGAAATTATTAAGGGGGGGATATAAAGGGGGTAGTAAATGGAGATATTAAAGTGGGGGGAGATATTAAAGGGAGGAGGGTAATTAAAGGGGGGGGATTAAGGGGTAATAAAAAGGGGGATATTAATGGGGGAGATATATTAAGGAGGGGGTAATAAAATAGGGAGATATCAAAGGGGAGAGATATTAAGGAGGAGGGGGGTAATAAACTGGGTAGATATTAAAGGGGGATATTAAAAGGGATATTAAAGGGGGTAATAAAGGGGGGTATTGAAGGGGAGAGAGGTATTAAGGAGGGGGGGTAATAAAATGGGGAGATATTAAAGGGGAATATCATAGGGGGGCATTAAAGGGGGGAGAGATTTTAAGGAGGGTAATAAAAAAGGGGGATATTAAAGGGGGGGGGAGAGATATCAAAGGGGGTAATAAAATGGGGAAATATTAAAGGGGGAGAGATATTTAGGGGGATAATAAAATGGGAAGATATTAAGAGGGGTAATGAAGGGGAGAGATATTAAGAGGGGGGTATAAAAAAGGGGGATATTAAAGGGGGGAGAGATATTAAGGGGGTTAAAAAAGGGGGGTATTAAAATTCAAAGGAGGGATATTAAAGGGAGGATAAAGATATTAATCGGAGGGGTAATAAAAGAGGGATATATCGAGGGGGTATTAAAAGGGGAGAAACGGGGGATATTAAAGATTAAAAAGTAGGACAACAATGTATGTATATATGTTATAAATAAAAAAACACTTTATCCATAACCGACATCAACTTTACACTTAAATTGTGTGTTTGTCAAGTTGACAAAGATATCTAAATCAGAATGAGATTGTATTTGGCAAACATGAATTATATTGTCACCCTTTCACTTTACTACTTAAGATATTCCTATCTACTTGACAACATGGC
Source organism: Argopecten irradians (assembly GCF_041381155.1). Taxonomy (NCBI): domain Eukaryota; kingdom Metazoa; phylum Mollusca; class Bivalvia; order Pectinida; family Pectinidae; genus Argopecten; species Argopecten irradians. The sequence goes on along the minus strand of NC_091145.1, from coordinate 10,345,339 downwards.
CTATTTAATTATTCTTTCAATCTATACAATGATACAAACATGTATACACATACAACGTACATATATGCCTGCCGAGGCTAACAACATTAGCATGTACTTTGTGTACGTAAATCAATGTACATTATTCTAACACAAAATTCTAAGATATTTAGTAATATCATCATAATATTTATGTATTTATTATATCTGGAAAATCAGTACAGCACTGTTCATCTGGCAATGTCAGATAATATCTTATCATTATTCTATGTTTTTAATTATTCCCTTATGTAATGAGATTGTTTTAAAGTCAAAGAATGGAATTTTGAAGAGAGAAACTTACTATCATGTTATTCATAAATCAAAATAGAAACTGAAGTCTACATCACTGTACTAGGGCTCAATATATATACAACATATACTTGTTTGCCCCTGTAAATTCATAATGAACTGTTCCAGTCACTGAATTACAAGGGTTCATATGTATCTTCAGAGTGTGAATGAGGTAAATCCAGACTTACCCATAGCGTTGTAGGCCTTCCTCGCAACGTCAGCATACCCATCTCGATCATGTAGGGCATATGGAATAAATAACACACGCTTCACCTGTCTGGATTAAACAAAAACAGCAAAAGTGGAAAAAAAATACAAATAAATGTACAGTTTAATGTACATGCAGCTGATAGACCTTGTTAAATAATCCTTTAAAACTCCTAGTATTTTTGTATTGAATAAAAAACAAGATTTCCATTCAATAAACTTTTTAGAAGTTATGATGTACATGTAATTCAATCCATGTACATGTATGATACATGTATGCCTTGCCTTTCTGTAATTTGAATATATATAATGTGATCAGAATGCCACCAAGCATCCTCAATTCTTCAGAGGTTCCGATCAATTACGACCTCTACACCCAGGACTATTCCATAATAAAACTGGAGGCAACAGATGTAGAAAAGAACAGGTAATTTAGTCCTTTTGATGTATATTTGATATTTGATAGGGGATTTTCCCTCTGAACTGCCTTCAGCTTTACCATGAGATAGTCAGTCCAAGAGTGTTGAGTTTATAAGTGGTTGGAACATGGCCCCTGGAGTATGGAGGATGGTGATCAGGATAATGAGTTTATAATACTACATATAATGAGTCAATAAATTACTGTCGGCTGATACACACTACATGTATCAGCACTACACAATACATGCATTTCTCTTTTTTTTATATATATATATATCACTTTTTTCATTTTTTTTCTTAATCAACCTAGCTCTGTAAGGTACTGACGAAATATTAGTTTTAAGTTTCCATCTATATATGAATCTGATTCCAAGCTAAATGTACGTCTACTGTATCCTACATGTACATTGTATATTTGATAAAGAAATTTATTATCTGTGAATACTTGCCTAATAGACTACAGGGCTTTTTTTCAGCATAATTTAGGGCCGATTTTCGGCCATATTCCTCATGGAAAAACCTCTAAATTTTTCCCAATTCAAGCCTAAAATTTCCCAAAATCAAAGTTTCTTGAAAACTATCCAAAAATATTGCATGAACTTAGTTGGTTAAGACTTTAAATGTTTGTGAATTGGCTTCAGAAAAGTACATGTACATAAATTATACTGGAAATAAAAAAAATCTTATTTGTTATGCTTTATTTAATATTTCATCATTTTCCAAAATCTTTGTTTTGGTCACTATTTTTTCCAAATTCAAAGCCACAGGCCCCATTCCCAAAAGTAGTGACAAAAAGCTCTGGACTACTATTTATAAAGACATGTAATCCTACTTTCATTTCGCACCGTAGTACATTGTAAAGAAGTTGATATAGGTTAGATGTAGTATGTGCATAAAAGCTATAAGATTCACTTACCCCAGAAAGGTCTTGATCTGTTCAGAGCAGTGTTCTAAATAGCCACCACCATGCAGAGTAGAATTAGAAATGAGAAGTAGCTTTCTTGTAGCCATGCCTGCTGGAGTCACACCTCCGTCACGAGATTGTAAAACGAAAGCGGAAGTGACGTACATGTATTTTTAAATTAAAGCTACCAAAATCAAAGTACTGTATGTACTGATTGCAATTGAGATTGTCTCTGGTACTGATCACAAAAAAATTATACTGATATTTCATAAAGTTATATGTGCCTTAACTCGGCGAAGATTTTGCCGTGCTTTTCTTCAGTCATCTATTGTAAACCAGAGTTTAGACGAATTAAGCTGTGAACATTTGGTGCTGAATAACATATTTAAAGTTCTTTTTTATTCATGAGTATGAAAATATTGAGAAGATTTAACATATCAGTTTATGAAGAAGAAAGTTGTAATGGTACCACTGGACAAACAGTAAAACTAAGTGCGAGGTGAGCGTTTTGGGAGACTGCTGTATGTTCGTGTTGTGTCTTCTTGTAGAGTCGATCCGGAACTGTTGTCCCGAATGCACCAAGCAACACGCCGCAATCGGTCACATTATACTGACAAAGGCCGATCCAGTCGTCCTTTATGCTGAGCGCTAAACAGGAGTAGAAACTACCACTTTAAATAGGCTTTGGTGTGTCTCGACCAGGGGACAGAACCCAGAGCATACCTCACTGGGACAAGCGCTCAACAGAATGCCAAAAGTGAGGTGGTATCTAGAGAGACGTTAGGAAGAAGAGAAAAGATAAAATCCTAAACTTAGTCGCTTTTTACGACATGCAATATGGGAGGCAGGTAAAATTTTAACGCCATAACTGCAGTGACGTGAATGAAAAAGAAAAGACTTTATTATGATTATAAAAAATACTGTTGCCTTACACAAGTTTTCTGTAATTGCATAATTCAAGTACATAGATCACCCACAAATGAATGTATTGTAACAGGAATTAGCCGATTCGTTGATCCCCCCAAGACCGCTACTCAAAGACAATAAACAAACTTCTGTTTAGTCTATCAATTTATTTAGGTGGAACATGTTTAAAATTACATAACAGTTTTTGGGCTTCCTCTAAGTCTCTCTTTCTCTCAAAGTCGCTAGTGTAGTAGGAGATAGCTCTACAGCATTGTAATTGACATGTGACGAATATTCGGGCGCGTTGACTGGTCAGATACCATCATAGTTTTAAATATAGAAACGTTGAATGGCCGGATGTACTACCTCGGTAGTATTAGTAAATGGGAGATAACTCCTTGAATTATGAGAAAATGTCCATCTTATTTAGAATTTAGTTACTTGCTCTTTGACTTACTTATGTATGATAAACAATAATAAAGTATCAAAAATATTATATGTATATTGGTATCAATTTGGGTACAATGACGGTAGAACGTCAAATGTCAAAGTCTCCAGTTAAAAAAAAAAAAAAAAAAAAAAAAACATGACACGCTTGCGTGGGTCCTGAAATTTCTAAAAAAAACCTCAAATGTGAAAAACGTTTATGAAAATTCCAACATATCAATTTTCCATTGGAGGGGGTACATACAGAATTTTATCGTGTTATCGCATTATCGCTCCGCACAATTACACTTGCTGTCATGTACCGTATATTTATGCTGAACATTTCTGTACCTTCATTTTTTGAATTTTACTCCCCATAATTCACAGGTAAATACAGATGCTATTTGTGTAAGGTAATTGTTTCTATTTATATTGGTAGTGTCTTCTTTAGCGAAAGACTATAATTAGATCATAAACGAAAATTAAATATTTATATAGATGTATGAGGTTAATTGATAGCATTACGGCAACAGTGGAACATTGCGCGGAGCAACTGAAATATCCCGTCGGTGCGACAGAGCGTTAGGCCGAGAAGTTTCATGTCACATCGATGTTCCTATTGCAGATCCATACCAGTTGTATCGCATTGGTACGGCATCGCCTAATGGAACGTGTTCGAGTTTTTTCCAATATGGCGACACCCATATGAAAGATACTATTCGAATTAAAAAAAAAGATATTTTCTATCTTCATAATGTTATGGATATAAAAGCAACACATAAAAAGTTTCAGAATGCATTCGATCACTTACAATCCCTACACCCCTGGACTATGTTATAACAAAACTGAAGACAACCCAGGAGAAAAAAACGACTTATCAATATTAGGCCTGCGTAGACTTCCTACGATTACTTACAATGAGCGACGCTCAACTTCAAAGTAATGCAATCTACAGTTATTCAATTCTACATCAAAGGACCAAACTACCTGCTCATAATGTCGCATGTAGAGCCTTCAATTTTGTTTACTATGACATATTCCAGGGATGTAGAAATAGTAAATGACTGTTACCCCTCGATATCGAGGATATCATAATGCAAGATCTGAAGTCAAGACATGAATGATAACGGTTTAATTGGTTATGTTAAATTTGAACAATGGTAACAATGCAGTTGCAATTATTTGAACGATTTAAGTATTTTCTTATTGATATAAGTTATTTCTATTTAAGTGATGAGTTGTTGGAATACTGTGTAAGTAGTGAGCGTTAGATCTCAAGACAATACTTTACCAAGGAATTCTAAGACTTTTGCATTTGTATAAAACATTTGGACTCGTACTATTTCTGGAGGGTCTTTCCAAAAATAGACTGACTTAGAATTTTATCACAAACCTCACTTCTATATCGAATGCTATAATTATGCGATTTCTGTTTCAAAACACATAGGAGTATATTGATAATAATTACAGATTAATGATTGAATTGTAATATTTCCAAATAAAACCGAAGCAGTCAACCTTTATCACGAAATTCGCAAAAATAACTCGAAGGCAAAATAAATTAGGAAACAGATAACATGTTATAAGGAACATTCTTATTACTTTTTGAGCTAACATAAAACTCTTCCAAATTAGTTACGCGAGTTCAAGGCACTGATAGGTAAATTACTTGGTACATTGTATCGCTAGAAAATCGGTAATATGAGTTTTCCGGGAACTTTGGTTTTCTTTCCCCGTCAAATCTTCACCATAGTAAATGAAACAATGGAAATTATTTCAAACAGAATAAAATCCGCGCTGTAAAGGCGGGAGTTAGTGTCTACACTAAATCAACGGAGAACCGAACATCGTGCAACATAACCTACATCACAAATAATCCGTGTTGTAACAGTTGATTGTCTGTTATAAATAATTCTTTCATATGTAGGGCAAATAACATAACCTTACGATCAGCTCGACATGTACCATCAGTTGTTTGATAATACATCTATTCATATATAAAAGATTCAGATTAATAGGGCATTACAGGGAATGGAGCATTTGTCTCTCATTAATGAATTATTACACGTTTTTTCCTAGATCTGATATCACCCAAAGTATATATTCAACAGCTCCAGCTGAATTTAACGAAGGCCCTGTTGTTTGAGTAAATTATGAAGGTGTTTTTAAGGCTTCGGTGTATCCATGCGGTTTCTTTTCAGATATGGTTAAAATTAAAAACTACCCTATTAACTATATATGGTTTTCAGTATTTTATATTTTATATAAATATTCCAATCTAGTCGGCGATTTTCTACGGGTACTCCGGCTTTCCCCCACTATCTAGACATAGAATGTCCTTTAACGATCCTGGCTATTGGTTGGACGTTTAACTAATCAAACCAAATCAAACTAGCAACTCTCTTGTTTTGTTAGGATTGTTTTATTCCAGTTTTTCGTTTTATCTTGTTTGTATCATTTCATCTTTTGTATATCATTTTCTGTGTTTTGATTAAATTATGTTATTACAATAACACATCCTTTATTGCAAACCAGCTTGCTATTTTCTGGTATTTAAAAGCTGGTTCAGTTTTCTTTTGTTCTTGCGCCCGTTACGTACATATATAACCACATAATTGAAAACAGGATTATTCACAGTTGAATCGCAATTATAAAAGGACATCTCATTAACAAAATGTATTTTTCTTTATCACTTAACTATTGCTGTGCACTTTACAAAAGAGAATAAAGTTGTCCACAAATTCAATGGTATCGGTAACGACATAACGACATATTAGAAATTCCTAATGGTATTGTCATTCCTTTAAGCAGGTACTCAACCATACCCGACTGAGAGTCCTATGAAGTAGACAAATGCAACTAGTAGTTACCATGGAGATGATTATTGTCTTTGTTTATAAGAGTAAGTTACCTTTCTGACAATATCATTTTTACGGTGAACCAATTTTCTTTTCACGATTTACATTTTTAGATATTTTCGCGGAGATTAAGATTCAAAATTGAATGAAGATATTTTTGAATTGAATGATGCAAGAGATAAACTTTCGTGAATTTACCTTGATTGCAAAATTCGCAAAAAATAAAGAAATTTGGTTTACAGTATTTTTAAAAAATAAATAAAGCAATTCGTGTTGTTGTTGATATAAATGTTTTATTCCACTGTTGCGAGTTCTAGAAAAAAAATTCTGTACTCAGAATTGGCTTGCCATGTATCTATACATACATGCAGCATAGTCAGAACATATCTAAAGAATAAAGAATAGTCGTTAAAAAAGAACGTTTCTGAATATATCATAAAAACAAAGAAATGTTTAAATGTAGAGAAATTATTATTAGTTAACTTGTGCTGTAAATGTCTAGGCTAATATATATCTGTTTATGTCATAGTTCGAGTCTCTGGCACGGAGCCATTTCATCACCGTACAACTATGCTTTTTTCTTTCGTATTATTATCATTATTATATATATACACATTCTATTATTTTAATTTTTGCATTGGATTGTATTCTTCTAATTTATACACTTTCGTTCTCTATCTCACTTTACTATATCTGATAAAAATACTATTTCAAATTTGTTATAATATTAAATTTTCTCTCACTCTCTTTCAGCACATATTCAATTCATTCATTCTCATTCACTCTCCCACTGTTAGTCTTTCTGTAGGGTGTTATTAAAGGTTCTAGAAGTTGGTCAGTGAAGAATGAGACATTTTGAGCATCACACAATCTGACCTCAGGAAACATACAGGTTACTAATCCAACTTTAATTCAAATTGATTTATTTTCGACGCAAATCCAAATTTATGTATGCTTATAGACTTTATCATCAACTTTAATGACGATTAACTTATTTCTTGTCCAGACAATTTTACCAAATGTTGTCCAATTCGTTATCTGTATCCGTGTATGTTTAACGTATAATCACAGATTGTGCAGCATAATGAAATGGAAGTTATAATTAATCATGTGATTACCAGGGGAACGACTTGATCAACGGCTCTTCATTCTACTTAGCTGATATTCCTCTAGGAACAAATGTACGTTTTCAAAGGAGGTCAACCTTATAGCATTAATATTTGATATTTATATGCACCGTTTGCCTGGCGCCACACACCACATCCAGGGAAAAGGTATTAAGTATAACATTATACTATCGATGAAGACAGCGTTAACAGTGTGGTTTTGCTCATGAACACGTTAACACCTCTTTCACTTACAAGATGTGATCTATGTTGACATCATCATGTCTGTGTCTCGGCCTTACTTCCTTATACTTATAGTACTTGTTTTCTGTAAAACACTTTTACCCGTTTGTGGATATGGAATATGTGCCGGGAATGGACACGTTGATCTACAATGGAACAAATTCTACAAATCCTTCATGCACATTGAGATAATTGGGGTATTGCAGTGTGTCAAGGTTTGCAAAAGATACAAGTTGTGTAATAAAATTCACCATGACCGGGAACAACTCACGTGTGACCTTATGATGACTTTTGCAGAGAAGGGCAACGTGACGTCACTTATGGATAAAGATTCAATACAGGTATACGTATGTAAAAACTCAACTTTGTCCAACACACCTTTCCCTTCACTTTCATTGAAACATTTCAAGGAGAGTTTCGAAATGAATACGCTTGATGGTTAAAGTTGGTAATAAGTGTTTAAATTCCTCCCTTAATTATATCATTTCTGAGCACCCCAATCCGCATTCATTGTTCTTTTATAAATAGCATTTACAATACCTGCTTCTGTGTTCCTTATGTTACATATTAGTGAAGCATTTTGACGCATTTTCTGTAACGGATATGGTTTCCAAACATTTCTTCTTAATTTTCATAAACACGAATCAAAGATAAATTTTATTCATCATCAAATGTATATTTTACAGAATTACAATACAAAGACAAATAAAAGCCCAGCATAATTGCAAGTATACTGTGCAGTTAACTGAGTATTAGATTATTGTGTATAAAGATAAAAAGACGGAATTTAGTAAGCGAAGAAGAGCTGCTGAAAAAATATGGCAAGCAGAAAAATTTAAAGAGACTAAGGAAGCTTCTGCAATTAGAATAAGTTATTTTTATAAAATTGTGAAAAAAATATAGAAAACCTAAATATGTTAATGGTAAATTAACATATAAAATAAAATGCCGCTTCAGCAGGTGAGATTTGTAATCTATGAGGTGTATATCTTTTTCAGATTTTTACTCTGAAATGATACGTCCAAATTTTGACAAAGAATTTTTATAATTCAGATAATTGTGAAATTAAAAATTTAATAAGAAAAAACACCATACCAATGGTAACTTATCTACAGACAATTTGAACATTGAAACGGAAGAAATTAAATATTTAATAAAATTAGCGTCAAGAAAAAAGGCACCAGTTCCCGATTATATAACAAACGACCATATAATTTTTGCTGGCAATGGTTTAATGGAATTCTTGGTTTATCTTTTTACTGATATTTTTCACTGTTAATATGTTCCAACATCATTCAAACGTGGAATGATTATACCATTATATAAGGGAAACAATAAAGATAAGTCAAATCCTGCTAACTATAGAGCATTAACATTAACTTCAGCAATAGGTAAACTTTTTGAAAAACTATAACTTCTTCGAATAGAAAATAGATTACATGAACAGAAAGTTACATTTCCTGATCCATGTCAATTTGGTTTTCGAAAAGAACATGGGTCTATTCCAGAAATTTATGTTGTCAAAGAACTAATTAACTACTACAATAGAAGAAATTTTAATGTTTATTGTTGTTTTCTAGACAATGAAAAGGCATTTAATAGAAATTTGGCAAAATGGACTTTTTTATAAGTTATATAACGATTTTAATATTAAAGGAAAATTGTGGGATTTAGTGTATCATACATGTACACACAATGAAGCAACATGTGAAGTGGGATATGCTTCATTTCTCAGTGAAAAAGTTCACATAAGGCAGGGAGTCGGTCAAGGAAGGCTAATGTCATCTTGGATGTTTTTAGCATATATATACCAATTGATATACTTGTTATAAAATAGTAAAAGGGGAGTCATAATGGGAGACATGCATATATCGAGTGTGCTCTTAACAGACGATACTACCCTAATTTCGTCGTCTATTTCTAGCATGCAATGTCTTTTACAATGTGTTGAGAATTATGCCAACAGATGGCGATTGACATATAATGGAAATAAAAGCTCGCTTATTGTATTTAGATGTAACAATGTAAAACCACCATGTAGTAAATTTACATAGAATTTTTGTAATGATATTATTCTTGAAAAAGATACAACGATATATGCTGGTCCATTACTCTGAGCGAGATATGATGGTAAAAATATTGTTAATTGGGCAGCCAAACAAATGGGAAAAATACAAAAATGGGAGATATGATGTAGGTATGAAACCTTCAGCAATGTTGCCAACTACAACTAAATGCATTTGGGAACGTGTTGTACTACCTGGTGCACTATATTCAAGTGAAACATTCTAAACTAATTAAAACTTTAGAAATTGCACAAAGGCATTTTGTAAGATTTATTCTTACTTTTCATTCAACTTCCCAATCAGATTTTATAATTTCATCTCTTGGTCTTTGGTCAGTTCAAGGGAAAGCAGATAAATAGGAATTATTATTTTTTCAAAGATTATGTAATGCCAAATCCCGTTATTTTCACAAGAAAGTTTTTAACTTTTTAATCTCTTTAGATGTATTGTCATTGACATTTCCGCACATTCAAATTCAATAACCTGTGATTTAATGTACATTATTATCAAATACAAATGTTACTTTTTTAGAACTATTCATAAAAGATGGATACTTCTCTAAATATTTCCATGGAAAATATTGTAAACAATGAAAAAGAAAAAGAAAAGAAAATACATGAAAAAACTAAGTAGAAACTAGATTAGACTTGGAACGTTTTTATTTAATTCATACAGAATTAAGAGAATATCGTTTGATAGCATTGCTATCAAGCAATGATAAGCTTAGGAAACAAATAGTATACATACTTAAACTTGGTTGTATGCACATTGCACCAGGCATTTGTCGTCTGTGTAGAATGGCATCTGCTGATATCATAAAACATTTAATAATGAACTGCTATAAACTACTTGAAGAAAGAAATACAATTTTTATATGATAGTTGACATTTTGCCTGTAGATGAATCTGTTGAACTTTTTAATTAAAACGACAACGAAATACTTTGTTTTTTACTAGAAGGGTTCAATGATATAACAATACATATACACCGTGAAAACTGAATTATGCTGAATATTGCAAAATTAATGCAACCCATGAAAATAGAAATGAGGTAAAATATCAAAATGTGCAAATTTATCTTTAACTAATGCATACCAGTATATGTTTGAATAGTATATGTATTTTTCCTCTTTGAAGATAAAAACCGAGAATGATTCAAAAACCCAACGTTATTGTAAAGTCACAATAGAGGCATCGATCGTGTGTATTGACTTGGAAAAATGATCTCTTGGAAAACCGGTAGAATCGAAGATTTGAACGCATTTTAAGTAGTCTGAAAAAATAATAGCAAACATTGATTTCACTATTTCTTTTTTGCAACGCGGATTCACACATTTTGCATATAAAATTTCTTCCATACCCCGGTGAAATTATTAACCAACAATGACATCATTTTTAGTTTGAATAAAGTTTAAACGATTTGGACGTTTTCCAGAAAAACGGAGTAAAAAGAATTTATAGGATCAGATGACAAACAGATCAGATGAAGCTATTGTCACAATCAAATACATTATCGTTTAATCGACAATGGCGATTCTGTGAAAACTCTTGCTATACAAATTGTATGCTTACTAGGTTCCTCGACTCGGTTTGAGAGAAACGTTAATCTAAATGAACATCGATAATAATAAATGATATATCATATAGTATGTGGGCGGCGACACGTAATTTCGAGAGATCTTATCTGATACAAGTTCTGATATAAGTTTGGTTTTTACCTGTTTGGATGGCTCATCTATCCCGATCATTGACAGTCTACATATAAAGGATATTAATTATTTCTTGATCAATACCAGTTATATTTCATCGATTGAGATGAAAACTTTGATATTTGCACGAGTGAAAAATTTCAAAGTGTCCACAGAACTCGGAATTTCAGCCTCTCATACTGTATAGTTGCTAAATTTTGCGGGGTTTGAACTTTTTTGCGGGGGCTAATTATCGCGAATCATATTGATAGCCTTTGAAATCGTCATTCACATGACATGCTCTGACATGTTAAACCATTTTTTTGATAACGCGAGTTTGGATAAATCCGTGAATTTAGCGAAATTAAAAAAACAAAAACCTCGAACATTAACAACTACACAATAAGGTAATTATATTATAACCATTGAAAATAATCTAATATATATATAATACATATGCATTTGGGAAATTGTTGCAATTCGCATAGGTTATAGTTTCATTTAATTTTCCAGTAAATAAAAATATGCTTTAAATATACAAATCAAAAGATTTAAGTATATTCTGGACAATTTCTTTATTGCGCTTTTACAATCAAATTAAAAATTTAAAAAAAAATCTTGTATTTTACTCTCAAAGTAGTTCGAGGTCTGATCTAATAATCATGCACTAAATTTTCTCAAATAATTAAGTTACCGGAAGTTAATTTTTTTGCTCAATAAGGTCATTTATATACACTGTATTCAGCCTCTGAAAGAACATAATACAGTATTAAAATAATTACGATTTAGTACCATTTTATATGCACATTAAATTGATTTTCAGATTGGCAACCTTGGCTGTTCACACTGTTCGGAGACAGATGTCTGCATCAACATGACAGTCCAATTCCCTCTTTGTATAAAGCAAGGTATAGTGTAATTATTTCTTAGTTAATAGATTCTTTTGGTTTTTAAAATGACCTACGGGAGTGCCAAACATATTTTATGAGCTAATTATTTACATCGGAACTAATATTCCGAAATTGCATATTACAGAGTTATCTACACTTACGGGTAGGTATTGATTGTGACGTCATGTGTTTGGGAGCGTAACGTCATACGTGTCGGAGAAAATAACGTAAATTGCGCTCACAAAATAATGACCTAACAATCGATACCCATCCGCAAGGTAGCTAAATCTAATATGCAAAGACGGAATTCTTTACTTTGCATGATTTTTATTTTAAAGTCTGCTTATAAAAATACACAATGGTTAGCTCTTTGTAAACGGTATAACTCATTTTAAGTTGAATGATAAGAAAACTATTTTAACCTTCAAAATATTTGTTACAAAGTCATTATACTCCAGGTGTCCTTTCTCATTTATTGCTACTAAAAGTTTCCATTCATATAAAAAAAAATGCGTCGATGACAACGAGGCATTGAAGATTGAGGTATTCTACCCTCGGGATCACAAACTGAGTAAAATTCTGAATCGATGATGTACTATGACTATGAATTCTTTAGTTCTTGTAGATGAATGTCCTTCAGCAGACTGGGAGACCTTTAATCACAAGTGTTATTTCTTCCAAATAGACCCTTTTACTGCTGACAAATCTTTGGTAAGATATTTTTGACAATTATACCATCGTGTTTTACTCTACTCCCCTGTGAGTAGCACACATGTGAAATCTGCTAGGTTTTATGCTGACAAAAAACTCAAAGGCATATATTGTCGAAAATTGAGCATTTATTAAATGCCAGTGAATCAATCAATAAAAAATCTAAAAGCATAAAAGGTTGGGAAAATCTTGAAAAAACGCCAACCTTTTTTACAAACAATAAACTTAAAACAAACAAACAAAAAAAATACATAATCATAATATAAGGAGGTAAGAAAGGGGTGGTGGAGGGCAAGTTGAAAAGTTTTCACCCCGCCATTGATTTTTCAACAAAGCATCTAAATATAAACAAAGAGATCACGTGACCGTCTAGACGGCAGTGACTAATAGAAGGTACGTACAAGACCAAAAATCCGGAAAAATTAATCCGGATTAGTAAAAATTAAAAATTAATCAAATTGAAAAACAGATTGTATAAATTACTTTATGTTCCACATAAATACAATTATACCATCGTGTTTTACTCTACTCCCCTGTGAGTAGCACACATGTGAAATCTGCTAGGTTTTATGCTGACAAAAAACTCAAAGGCATATTATCGAAAATTGAGCATTTATTAAATGCCAGTGAATCAATCAATAAAAAATCTAAAAGCATAAAAGGTTGGGAAAATCTTGAAAAAACGCCACAAACTTGAGTGGTACACTCAAGTGCCGCCCAAGTTGGCTTATAGCCGTTTCATTGGAGGAATCTGCAAAAATGAAAAATTAAAGAAAACACTTTTTTTGTACTGCACCATAAATATATTTTATCTACATCAATGGGAATAATTCACACACCACGTGATACCCGATAACGTTTGTGCGGGACTATTGTTTCTATTGGTGATGGAATGACTCAAAAGATGATATCCCGCGCTAACGTCATTTCAGCTGGAAGATTGCAAATAGTTACGTCCATTCACCACTGGAGATAATAGTCCCGCACAAAAAATATCGGGAATCAAGTGGTATCTTAATTAGTCCCATTGAAGGTAGAGTAGAGAATGTTGGTTAGTAATTTTAAACACTGTTTATGTCAGATTCAAACCAATAGCCCTCAACTGCCTGGTGTTGTTCCACTTAACCAGTTGTCTTTTTAACTCTTCTTTACAGGAATGGGATACGTGTGGCTTGCTGCAAATGACAGGGAAGAGGAGGGCAAGTATGTATGGGGACCTGGAGATGAAGTACTTAATCCAAACTGGGCAGATGACGAGCCTGGCATCCATGCTGAGGTCTATGACTGTGTTTGTATGTCCCTGCTTCTTAAGAAATGGAGGGTTTTCAGCTGTACAGAAACTCCCGCCTCTATCATGTGTCAAGTGCCATTTGTTCTTCCGACTATTTGAGTATATTTTTGAAGAAAGGTTTTCTTTTCATTAGTTTTTTTTTGTGTTGTATTTACGCTGTATACAAGAGTGGTAGATGTTACCTTTAGGGATGACAACGATATTCAATTATCCACTCGGTATGTTGGAATTCGGACATGTGTAGCGGGGGACATTAATTTATATGTTTACTGTCTAGGCAAGCTAACCAGTCAAGCTGTTTTGTCCGTAGGTGTATTGTGTACCTGTGCTGTGACCTTTGTATTTCTCTATACTGTGGTAGTGTTTGTGTCGTGCATTCATTTCTCGTGAGATGTCCTAAATGTGTGTCTGTGTTTTCTCTGTTGTGATTGGCTGCCTAGACTCGGGTATGGGGATAAATTCGGGGTAGTTCTAGTAGACTGGGCAGTCTCACAGGGACTTGTAACGTAGGTTGTGAGAAAGTCTGCTGTGTATACATGTGTACTATATACTATATAAAAGGACAAGGGAACCAACGGCTCGCTTGGAAGAGGTACACCTGCCTCTACAAAAGCCGCCCGTATTCCGTCAAACATTGATAAATATGTACATATTTAATACCAATATATTCTTAAATAAATTTTCGACATGGAAAACACAACTTCAAACACGAAATAATATATTAACATACCTTTATTTCACTATGAACGTGGAAAATGCAGTCAGATATCACCGATGTCGTTTTGCCTGTCCACTGAAATCTAGGTTAAAAGCACTCATATTCCCTTGTAACAAATTTTGTATGCATTCATTTCACTTTCCGGTGATATTTTCCCATTGCAAATACAAATAGGCTATCTCTGATAACTCTTTCATTAATTCAATCCAACAGCTAAGCGAGGAATCACACTTTTTTTATCCAGCACTCGACTCTTGTTCGTATAATCCGCCATATTGTAATTGATGATGGGTACCTTTTTGGTGTACTCGCCCTTACCCGATACTACACTGAAATTCTGTACTCAGACTTTGTATAAATTAAGTTTCACGGTTTAGGTTCTTAGAAGAACCTTTATTTGAGATGCATATATCATTAATTGAAGAATCTAACTTATATGGAGACTCTAAAGTTGTACTTGACCGTTACCACATTGATATTGTAGCGTTTAGTGTACAGACACCGGGTATATGGTGTTTCCAGTCCGGGTCCGGGTATGGGGTACACAATATCCACACAAACGTGTTTAACCTAGATTTCAGTGGACAGGCAAAACGACATCGGTGATATCTGACTGCATTTTCCACGTTCATAGTGAAATAAAGGTATGTTAATATATTATTTCGTGTTTGAAGTTGTGTTTTCCATGTCGAAAATTTATTTAAGAATATATTGGTATTAAATATGTACATATTTATCAATGTTTGACGGAATACGGGCGGCTTTTGTAGAGGCAGGTGTACCTCTTCCAAGCGAGCCGTTGGTTCCCTTGTCCTTTTATATAGTATATAGTATACATGTATATACAGCAGACTTTCTCACAACCTACGTTACAAGTCCCTGTGCGTCGGGTGTAGTTTGACATCGTTGCAAACTGGGCCCGTCTCGCTCCTGTTACACATGTAACGATATGCGATTGATTTTTATTACGTATTTGTTTGGGTTGTTTTGTTTGTTCAAGTTTAGAATGCTATGTGAAAGTTTCAATTGTGAACTCGTGTTGTTGCACTACGTTGGACATTTTGAATCGCAGTTTGGTCTTTCTTAACGTGGTGACATTACTTGAGTCGCGTTTGCTTTGATATTAAAATGTCGACAAATATTCGGAATATAAGAAACACAACAGGACCAGGACACCGCCCTGGGGCACTCCAGTCGTTACAACTACAAGGTATGTAAAATATGTCAATTCCTTATGCCCCGGTAACACATTCTCGGATCACCTCGCCGGATTTTCTACGGATAAGATCCGGTATCTTTCGTAGTATTCCGTATTAGTCCGTACTTTTTCGTACAGTACCCGTAGTATTTTATATCTCCGTGACAACTTTTGAACAAGTTAAAAATTTGACCACTGATCACTCAACCGTATTGAAACCGCATACGCCTGTGCTAAATCGTAAGCCTTCAGGCTTTTTACAGTGAGGTGAAGTTAACTACGAATTAGTGCGGTCACATTACGTATTTACCAAGGATCCAATACGGTTTGCTACGATTTGTTACGGAACAGTTGCATTGCATTTCGGAAGTAAGAATCAGCACAATTTCCCCATATCTTTACGGTGAACTACGTAGCGGTACGGTACGATACGAGTACTGATTGAATTGGGTTTTAGAATAGTCTATATCGTTGAAGAAAACAACACCATAATGTCTAACATGAACAGTCAACAGCTCAAACTTGTCATTAATTGGTTGGAATTAGATATTTACGTGGCACAAAATGTCAGGGCAATGATCACGGTTCTTGAGGACATGCAAAGAGGTAACCACGAGCAGAGAAGATGGTGGACTAGGGACTGATTTCTCCGAAGACCCATCCATGGCCAGTATGAGGCCCTCATGACCGTACTTTGTGCGGCAAATCCAGCTGCTTATAAGAACTTTGTCAAAATAGACCCACATATGTTTCAAGAACTGCTACAAGTCGTTGGTCCACGGAACAATACCTGGTACCGACATTGTATTGATTTCGGTTTAAAATTAGCAATCACTCTGAGATATTTAGCTACGGGGGATAGCTATCGCAAGTTGATGTATGGCTTTCGTGTTGCGCACAACACCATTTGCAGTATTGTTTGGGATATATGTAAGCCAAATAGTATCCGCATATGCTGAAGATGTTATTCAGACTCCTACTGAGCCGGAACAGTGGCAAAATATAGCGGAACAAATACATTAGGCGCTTCAGATGGCAAACATGTAGCAATACGGTGTCCAAAGAAGGAAGGATCTTTATACTATAATTATATAAAGGGTATCACTTGCCCTTGTCGACGCCGATTACAAGTTTCGGTGGATTAATATTGGTGGCCAAGGTGGATGTTCTGACGCTTAAAGTTGGAACCAGTATGACTTAAAGAAGGCCATTGGAAAGGGAATAATCGGCATACCAGGAACATTCCCCCTTCCCGGTGATGACAAACCAATAAATTATTTCATCATCGTAGACGACGCTTTCGGAATGAAATCATGGCTTCTGAAGCCTTCTTCCAGACGAAGTCTTGCAAATGACGAAAGGATTTTTAACTACCGCTTATCAAGGGCCAGAAGAGTTGTTGAGAATGTTTTTGGTATCCTTCGAATAGATACAGATGTTTGCTCTCGGTAATGAACAAAAAGCCAGATACAGCTCATACCGTATCTGATCCGTTTCTGTCTACGAATAATGGCCTAACCGTGGGTATCCGTAGACTTTTATTCCGTGCTTATCCGGCGAGGTGATCCGTGAATGTGTAAAAACATCGTTCCATCGACAGAAACGTTTAAATTATGTAGTCATGGAAAGAATAATTATTACATTAGATCTTTATTTAATCTAATTACCTTTTTCAGAGTAAAATATAGGATTTTGTGCTGAAAATATATGTGGTATTTTTTCACCCTAATGAAAATATCACATTCGTGAAAAATATCAATGTCTCCATTCCACTCGACGTAATATAACCGTTTTTCATAAAGAAAAAAGGAATATCGTCTATTTTTCTCCCCGTTACTAGTTCTCCTCTCAAAGATTTACATTCACGGATGTTGGTCAAGCTGATGTATTTATTATCTGACATTTAAACCATATTTTACAAAACATTCTTTCTAGTTGATTTCTTTCATTATTTTATATTTGTGATTTTTATATAGCTTAAAGGTAGGTTTCGCCCAACCAAATATTTTTTGTGTGTGTAAAATCCGATAAACGGAAGAAAAGGTGAAAAACAACATATTAAAAATACTTCAATTTAATTTCTTAATGCGTATGAGATTGAACAAATGTGTTTTGAATACACAATTGAAAGAAATCCTTGATTTATTACGATCGTCAGGCTGACAGGATTGTATGCAAATGATGCTGCGATGGATTGTGTTGTCGAAGTTCCGCGCATGCGCATTGTTACGCACTAAAAGTTAACAAAATGGCTGAACGAAAGCGTGTGAGAAAAAAAATTACTTTAGGATATCTCTAGGGAATGAAACTCAGAGATGGCAATGTAGCAATGGAAGAAACAGAAGCCACATCTCAAGTGGAACCGGCCCGGATTCTGTTGTGTTGCACGTGGTGAGTTAATTTCAACACATATGCCAGCGCACATACAGCGGTAGACTAACTACATATTTGTTTGATATACTAAGCTAGCGAGCGTATGTAAGTAACTTGAAGTGTTATAGATTAAATGTCATGTATAAACAATCCATCGTACTTCGATTTGTTGTTGTGTTTTTTCACTAAACATGTCGTGGCAAGACTGTCACTTCTATCTGACATTTTGTTGCACGCTTCCGTTTGTTGATGCGGCCTCGTTTTAGAAAAAAATACATCATGTTCTATGCAAAGCTTGACGTCGCTCTATTTTTAGAGGAGTATTTTCCTGGTCAAGCTAGGCGGTCAAGTTAGGCAACTGACCACCAATATTGTTCGCTGTATGCATCGAAAATGATCTGAAGATTATATCTATGCACAGTATGATTGGGCGAAACCTACCTTTAATAAAATTGCTTTACACGTGTTTTTGATATTTTGTTTGTTTGTTTGTTTATTTGTTGTTGTTTGTTGTTGTTACCACTACAGACATTATTCATTAGTGCCTGGTTCTGAATCTTAAATAGTTTTTTTTGTATGACGTGCTTGCAGTTTTCTTTAATGAAAAAAAAAATAAAAAAGACATGGGCATACTACATAACGTTTACAATGTTTGCCTTTTATTGCAATTGCTCTATTTATGGAATAAAATGTTAAGTTTTATATTTAGAATCCTCTAACATTTACTTCACCTGCATCATTGTCTACTAATGCTGCCACATACTGATAAAGTCATCTTTATATTTCTGTGCACAATACATGTACAGATCCATAGGATTTATATCATGTTTCCTAAAGGCCCACTACCTATCCGGAGCCAAATATAGAGGTTTCTAACATTAATAGCATCAGAAATTATATACCGGTGGACTAAGATAAGGTTACAACGACAAACATATGCAAGATTTCTGCGTAATATATGAAAACAGTAGGGAGCCAATTCGCTGTTTTGGCGGTATGGCGCAATGAAAGTCAACTACCGTGCGGTATTTAAAACGATGGCGGGAAACATGAGACGACCCGCGTTATGAAAATTAACATTATATTCATCTTAATTAAATTATTCAGAAGGTGGTGATAAATGTAGTATTAACGGTAAGTTAAGAATTTTTCTGACTCTACAAAATTATCGATCTCGTTTTACATTCCCATTTTAAAAATCAATACTGCCAAAATCATTATATGTACATCTATAGTGAAGTTAAATGAGTACACACGGTCGGACCATAAAGCAAAATCATGGTCTACAATTTCATTTAGCATTTTTATAATGTTACAAGCTAACCGATACTTACATTATATATATAATTGGCTTCTTAGGTAAAATATGTGTTTTCGTTTAAATATCACATACAGTGTATATAACAATAATGACAATAAAAAACTAACCTAGTTTTATAACATATATGTATAATTCATTTTTCACAAAAAAATACGGGCAGCCACTTGAAACATCATGATATACACGTGCATATCAAAAGGTATCCAATACTTTTAAATGACATACGTTTCAAATTGTTAGTAAACGTTTCTGCTACTATCGTTTGTGCGATGAAATGAGGTGAGGAGGTTTTGCCGAGTCATCTCGGTTTTCAGTGTCGACATCAAGATAAAAATTGTATTGTAAGATAGTGGCCGTGTATTCTGTTTATCCTGCAACTTTTTCATTATACATACAGAAGATGGTATTCAAAACGAAAGCAAATTGCCTATTATTTGCATTCACTATGAGTGTGTAATCCTTTTTACTATCGTGGGAAATATGTAAGCGACGTCATTTCGGTGATTGTGACGTCACTGTTTGGCGGGACTGACTGCCGTTTCATTCACTCCTACTAAAAGTGACGTCACTGGAATGTTCGGGATCAAGTCATCAAATTTAGAAATTGAATCAAACGAAAGAAATTAAACATTTATTTACTGACATCGTAATATTGTCCTATTGCAACTATTACAGGAAATTCTTATTATCCGGTATCGAGTTTTGTGCCCGACTAATATCGATATTAGAGCCGAAAATGCATTGTTTCTTGATATTGTTCCGCTTCTTTTGTTGACTTTATATTCGTAAAATGAACTTAACCCGCGAAGGGCGTCAGAACGTTTGTTTTCAACGGGAATAAACAGCGTAGTGATAAAGACCTTCCAAGTATGACAAAAGTGAATATTTGCATCAGGGAAATAGGGACACAAAAAGTCGAATTTATCCAAAAGTAAGTAAGTAACACTACATTAATTTTGCTGGAACACTTAAAAAATCGTTCTGATTTCAGAGCAATTGGAATTATGAAGATATCTCTTACAGTATTTTTATTATTATTAGTATATATTATGTAAGTAATTAGTCATTGTAAAGTGATTTCTGCAGGTATGTTTCCGTATAAACATACATAAGGTATAAAAACAATTTTACAGTACTTAAATTCTGTGTTGCAACTAACGTTTGTCAGACATTTGGAACCATTTGAATGATTTTCACGGCTTAATTCGTCAAACCTTATGGTTTTCAATAGATTAATGAAGAAAAGATAACATGTCAAAATTATCGTCCAGTTACGGCACATATAACTTTAACTGTGTTTAATGTTTTATTCTGTCAACGTGTTGTATTGCAATTCCATATTGTAAAAGTTATGATGAATAAACTTTTTAATGTAAAGTGAATTTTGACTATTTTTAATTGGACTTCAGCTACTTGAAATCCTATATTAAAATGAAATGTTAATAATAATAATAAAATCTTTTATTTAACCATGGTTAGATATTTAGACTAGTCAAATTTATTTTACAATATGGCCCTGCATCAATATATATATCACAGACAACATTTTCAGAAAGAAAATACCTTGATTAAAATACACATACATTCGTATCAAAATGCAAATATAGTTGTTTTCTAAGAATAAAACTAAAATTGTGGAAACACATCCTTTTAATATCTATGTTTAAAACAGCAACACTGGAGGCATTTCTAATATCATCGTTCCACCCATTTAGTAAATTGGAACAAGTGTAAACAAATGAGCGCTTGAAATAAATTTGAATGGTATTTACATATATCAAGCATTCAGTAAAACTCTTGCTGTTCTTTTTTGCAGTTTGCACAATTTATGAAGATAAGATTTGTTACTGGTCTCACTCCAAACTACAGAGCATTAGATAAATTGCGGAAACACTACTGTATAAAAATACCAACTAACGGTCAGAACCTGGTAGCTTCCCCACATGGGACCCAGAGGTGGGGAGTTTGTGGTAATATGACGGAACATCAAAATGACTAGATTGCGGACCAATTAATTAAGAAAGCTTAAGAACATTTCATTTCGGTGATAAATTGATTGCAGTTTCTAAAAATGCAGAAGATATTTATTATCAGCATATTCTGAAGCTGCATGTATTAGTATTATCACCGAAACGTTAAAGTGATGAGCGTCATGGATTTAGCATACACAAAACACATTTATTTTTTACTCACCGTTGATTTTAGCCAACTTGAGCTACCGTATATAGAGGTTACACAAGGAGTGGTTGTTGGATATGGAATTTATTCCACACGAGTGAGTTATTTTTTAAAAGTTACAAAAGACACGAGCTTTAGTGACCTGTTTCTACCACAATTATATCCGCTTTTAGCCGATAGAAATACGACGAGGATAAGTACGCTATATAGCTATCCAACAGCAGTTTTGGCGTCAAGCGGCGATCACAACATAGCATGACGTCACTCGATTATTGATGACGTTGACAAATGTTGACACGACACTGAAAAAGACGTAGTTCGGTCAAAGTTCATCGTGTCAGCCAATCAGAATGCGTAAATGTAATGTTCTTGTGTGTAGACAAATCGCGAAAAAAAAATCCTGCAAAAATAACTGGCTCTGCAGTATGTCTGTTTAACATGTCTCTTTACCCATTCTGTCTGCTAGTTGGTTTCACGTCCTATTTACATCGAGGTCATTTCAAGGACGGAAAAAAAGAACGAAAGGAAATTTTAATTCATCCCGTGATTCATGTGTAAGACGTGACCCAAGACGCTTCGTTCCAGTAAGGTGATGCACCTCCCAATGTCCTATAACATTCACATATATAATCGCTCCACAGAGAATAAAGCATTATTGTTACCCCGCTAGAGGCGTAGCAGTTAGGTTCATAAGCAATTCATGCCATTTTGCAGGATAGTCATGTAGCAAGAACGCTTGAATCAGACGGTTGATGTGTGTGTTACAAGTATTGTCTGTTGAAGTAACATTAAGAGGATTACGAAAACAGACTTGAATCTGTCTGAATTCGGACTCCATCTTCCTGATATATCATGGTCACACAGCGGTTGCATCTGTCCCAGATATCATTCGTGGTAAAAGTATTCTGAATCAGTATTTTCTAGAAATCAATCAGGCATTTTTAATGAAATCTGGTCCCATTTAGATGTTGAACAAATATACAGTATCTGTACTATCTGATAATTTTTGTAATCAAAATTAAGTTTTGTATGATGGTCATAAAAATATGTTTAGTACATACATCCTATATGCTGTTGTAGGACAGGGGTTATCTCCCCTTCCATAACTCTCCTCTGTAAGAAGTTAGTTAATTGCAGTGATAGGCTAAGTTGCAATGCCGGCATGTGTGATTCTTTGCAAAGACCATTGAAGAACGACCTAAAAGGTTACAAAAATTAACTAGAACACTTGGTCCTCCAAAATCTGTTCTTGAGCCAGACATCCAAAAATGGCAGATAAACAGAATATTCTTTCGGATGAAGAGTCCGTGACGGACTTCTCAGTTGAACCCAATGCGCACGTGGCCCCACCAGAAGGGCATCGCGATGATCTTGAAGTTAAAGGATCTACGAGTCTGCTCCAAATTAAAATATAGACATTCCCCACGACCTCTCATTGCAAAATTAACCACACAGGGTAAAGAAGCAATAAATTCAAGATTAATAACATTCCACGTGGACCCCTTCAACATGACCTTGAAATGGCTACGATGGCTTCAGAACTCCGGGTGCTTGAAAAGGAGGAAGAAAAACTGAAAATGAGAAAAGAATTCGCAGAGACATGACAAAGGATTGCGGGTTATCAATCACACCACCTTGCCTAAATGAAACTAGTGATGGGCATAGGTCCGATGGATTTCACGTCGTACAAACTCGAGCTCCTTCAGTGAAAGCCAGCCACCATGTCAACAATGCAGAGGGAGACACAATACACAAACCCCAAAATGAGAATTAAACACGAACTCTTACATGGAAAGTATAAAGTGCCGAGTATATGGATTTTCGACAGTCCACGAAGCATATCACCCCGGGGTCTTATATGGCTAAAGTAGACCTTAGTAACGTGTATAGATCTGTTCCGATTCATCCATCCAACTACACAGCAACAGTGTTAAAATGAACTTTCTCTGGTAAACCCAAACCACCTGTATGTATGATTGTAGATTTTCCTTTGGCGTTTCGAAAATTCCACAGATATTCGAGCGCCTTAGTAGTGCAGTATTCCGTATATTAAAAAGTAAATATGACTTCAGGGTAATGTCTAACCTTGATGACTTTCTGATCATGGAAAATTCATTTAACAGATGCCTTCAGGCCTTAAACACTCTCATCAGAGTTTTTACATAAACTTGTTTTTCTATAAACTGGTCAAAAGTAAAAGGACTAACCACGCGGATTCGTTTTTTTTTGTCATTGACAGTGAGACCATGACATTTTCGTTACCGCTGGATAAGCTAAATTATTTTTCTTGTCTGTTACAATCATTTGTATCGCAAAAACGTGCTAGTAAAAACAATTAGAACTCTATGTAGAAAATTAAGCAGGGCAGCTCAGGTAATATGTAGTGGCCGAACTTTTCTCCGTCGTATTATTAGTATGGAAAACGCAATGGCTGATACTCATTATAAAGCCCTTCTGTCTCCATGATTTTTTAAGGATTTGGAATGGTGGATGTCATTTCTACACTTTTTTAATGGGACACAGCAATTCTTGAATTCAAAGCCAGTTACCTCCCTTCAGAACAGAACAATTTGGTACACAGTACACACTAATTAAACAGAGCACTTTGGTCCACAGTACTCACAAATTGAACAGAACACTTTGGTATTTTGGTCCAAGGTACACACACATTGAACTTCACACTTTGGTCCACAGCGGTCCACAGTACATACAAATTGAACCGAACACTTTGGTCCACAGTACACACAATTTGAACTGAACACTTTGGTGCACAACGGTCTATAGTACACACAAATTGAACTGAACATTCTGGTCCACAGTACAAAACACTACTCATTTGTGGATTCAGACTTATCGATTTCCTAGGGTTCCTCCACATTCCATGTAATCGTTGACCACTTTCCATTTACAATGATGGATTTCGTTTTGCTTCCTGGAAACGACAAGGCCGATGAAGGCACGTACGTGTGGAGACCTGGAGAGGAAATCGTTTACCCTGGCTGGCGAAAGGGCGAGCCTAACAATATGACTGATAACGAAGATTGCATTTATTTCGGAGTGGCTACTGCGGAATTAGCAGATATCGACTGTGATTCGACAGCCTTCGTTGCTTGCCAAGTGCCTTTTGACCTCCCGACTATCTGAAAAATATTGGACTCTTTGATATTTGCATGTGAAGCATAAGGATATTCTACCAGAGGGTCAAAAATATAGTAAAAGAGGGTTTTAAAACATTTTATGATCCAGAGGGTAGCATATCTCTATCCTTCATATCCACATTTAATATGAAAAAGCGGTTTTTTCACTCTCATATCTCCACGTTTGTTACAATTTTACAATTGGCTATAACTGCAAGTCAATTCTCCATACCTACAAATACCGTTGTTTGACGATTGAAAGCAAAACCAGCAAAGTTTCTGAAAATAATGTTGATTTTTTTACCGAGAAAATAGTAATTATAGTGAGGCAATATAAGATTTCACTACACGGAATTTCTATAAGACGACAGTTTTTGTCATTTGAAATATGTAGTGTTATTTATTAAACGTGAAAATCTTAACATTAAAACTGATTTTTTTATTTAGATTATGCTTATTTGAAATGAAAGAGCTGTAGTCGTAACTCTTGTACAAAACACGTACTTAACAGGGCCTTTTTTGTTTACGGTTTGAACTGCTGAATTTAAATTGTTTTCAGACGAGCCTTGACGAAACCCAAATAGGCCCGTTTTTAAAGAGAACTGTCAGTCCGCCACGATTTATATTTTAAATAATTACTTTTACAAACGGTCTAACCTACATGTTTCCAACCATATAAATGAAAACGGCTTAGAAATCATGTCGAAAAAGCACTGATTTTGATCGTTATTTAATAACAAGGGAGACTACTCGTTGTGTTAAAGCTAGTGACGACGAACTTCATAGCGAATAGTTGTTCTTGGCTTCACACAACGCATCCATGGCCAGTATAACTGGACGCCATTAATTTTCACTCGTGGTTCAGAGCGACATAATTCGGCCCCTTTCTTTGAAGCCTTGTGGGTATGTTTTTAAACAAATCTCTGATTGGAAAATGCAAGTACAATTATTATTGTGCTTTTATGAATATCAAAGTGTGATTATATGTTTTTCAATACACTTTTGTTTACTCAGAGGTGTAAGTCAAGGCACTCATTTAAGCTGTATGCTTTTCGAAAAAAAAAATGTTTAGTTAATATTTGATAATTTATTATCTATTTCATTTATGTTTGTAATTTTATAGTTTTTAATAATTGCTTTTATTTACGTTGTTTGTTCCCACAGAAAACCTTTTTATCCGGAATTTCACGGCTGTGGTACATATTTGCTTTTGCTTTTTGTATGATGTCCTTGTGACTCTTATTTAAGCTTACAATTTAGCCATACCACTTTCCATTTACAGTAAATACAATATATTGTGTATTGTTTTTGTGCAAAGTATATTATAATTGAAACACTTTGGAATTTCATACCTTCAATTCCATTACATTTATATCGCAAATAATCTTTCAATCTTACTGCATATTGAGGAGAAAAGCGATCTTTATATTCATCTCAACAAATTTAATTTCTTAAGGAAAATGTTTATATGATATCACAAAAGTATATCTTCAATATCGCATCATGTCCTCTCATTTGTATTGCAATTAGATATGAATAAAAAATGAATAAACATTTTATCATGGAGCGAATTTGGATTATTTTTCATGTGAAATTTAATATAAAGTTTCTTCTGTTCATTTATCTGATTTAATTTGTTTAATTTCACGTCCTATCAACAACCAGGGTCATTTATGGGAACGCTAGATTTAAATGATTGAGGGAAGTCAAATGACCAGGCGGAAAATCGTCGATCAACCCACAGTACCTGGCAACTCTAACACATAGGAATCGAACGCGCGACCCAGAGGTGGAGGTGGTAATATGCCGGAATATCTTGACCACACGTCACAGCGAGCCTATTCGTTTAAAGATAAAACAGTATATTATATTTACTTGGTCACAAAAGTTTGTAACAATAATTAGGACGAGGTCCTTTGATTAAACTTAAATAATACGATACAGTAAAAATACCTCGTTTTTCAGAAGCTTTCTGAAAATGTTGGTTTACGAAATGAAATACTATACATAGCATGGAATATTAGTTTGATTTAGTTCGAAACCGGTGTGGGACAAGTAGCTTGTAATGACCCTAGGTCGGTGTTTTTTCTTCGGATACTCCAACGGTCCTTCATCATTTTAACCTGGCATTATTAAATGGCCCTAATTGTTTATAGACCTTTAGCCACCCCCTCCCACCCCTACACCCCAACCCCTCACCCCACCCTACACTCCACCCCCACACGCCCTTGCCCCGCCCCATCCGCTATCCCCATCACCACCCAACCGCAAATTAAAGAAATATGTCCACGGCTGATTGGAGATCTTGTCAAAATTGTATAACATTATTTTCAGTGATATTTTTATTGTATTTTTTCTCATTTTCTACATTATTTGCTAACGCCATGTAAAAGGGACTTCGTGTACAGGTAAATGATAAGGTTAGCGTGAAAAACAAAACCCACAAAATGTTCATAATTTTATTAAAAACCTATATATATATATATATATACACTTAAGGGTAAAGTATACAGATATCTTCAGAGTATGCTTTTTACTGGATATCAAAAAAAATAGAAATGTAAATACGTAAAAAATATTTGCTTTATATAAAAAGTGTAAAAATATCAAACTACATTACAGTGGTTGCTATAAACCTACATAACCCTATCTTGTGCACACTGTATGTACATTTGTATCTATGACATTTTTCTCTCCTTTTTTACTTTAAGATCATATACATGTATAACATGAAGATATTCTAAGCTGACCATATTTCTGTTCGAAATACAGTCTGCCTATACAGACCACCCAATAAAAATTGTCATTATAGCCAAGTTGTCTTTATAGCAATTTTTTTTTTCAATGTAAATTTTCCTGTCTTATTAAAATTGCTGAGTATATCCGCAATTCGGTCCGTTTCTTGATGCAAATTGTCCTGAATATTTTCTCATTATGCATAATAAAAAGATCTTCAGGAAAATTTGTAGCACGAATAGGACCGAACGTCTGGTCGCAAATTCACTCAGTTAATTTAATTTACATTGAAAAATTACTATGGTTTATACACTTATATATAATGTTGAAAATGAGCCCTAAGTAAGTAGTTTTCTAAGCACAAAATAGTACAAATGTAAGCTGTAAGTCGGTGTAAATAAATGCCAGATATGTGATTCAGTGATTATATCACAGAAAAATGCCAATATTCGTCATTAAATCTTGTGCGCAGAATCGGAACAGATTGGCTTTGCAAATTGATAAAAACACATTAGAAACACTTAATTAAGAACACATTCGCACTTTCTCAAACATTCACATATTTTCATATATTGAGAGTATTGCCGAGGTGAATCATACACATGCAAAATATCGTTAGATAAATTCAGGTCAATTTCATGTGAACTATTTAATTCTATTCAGGTCAAATCGAAATTGACTTGAAATTGACCTGAATTCACATGAAGATTCTTCATCTGAAATTGATTTCAATTTCAGGTTATTCGGAGGGGAATTCCATGTGAGTTTCAAGTCAAACTCTATTCAGTTCGAATTGGCATGGGGATATTCTGGCTTTGTACAACACATCTACAACCTCATTGTACATTATTGAGTAGAAATAGTAGTACTATAACCGACCTTTTCAATCTGTGACGTGTGCAATAAAAAAAATATCATTACATCATACAGTATAGTTAACAAGAATAAAACATCTCTTGTAAATTAAGCTCAGAATATTTTGATAACATGAATATTTATCGCAATAGATGAGATCAGAATAATCTATGTTTTTTGCAGATTTAGGGCGTGTCATAAAGCGTATCTGATGACATGTGAAAATGTACTTGGCATACATGTGTACGTCAAAAAACATACGGATAGTGTCCGTCCTGGACGAGAACAAAAAGCACCCAAATCTTTGCTATTCATAGCAATTACAATTTTCCATCTGTTATATAGGCATGCACATATACGTCAGAGAAATATAAAATAAACGAACTGTCAAAGTCCATTGAGGTCAAAAAAACGTTTTGTGTGGCTTCAGAAGTAATATATGCATACATGGAGGATAGGGGTATTTCCACTCGAGGGGTCATAAAATGTGGCAAAACCCGAAACTAGCCATGGTTTTTACTTGAATACCCTGACTGATCAATTGACCAGATGTAAAAGAGCCGGACACATATACTTCCATCGTGAGATTGGATGACACCAGGTTATAACATGACGGAAAACCAAAGTATTGGGGGACTTAACATGTTTATCAAAGTACGACACACATTCGTTGATGATCATTTGTTTGTGGTGCTATGCTTTGAATGCTACATTGGTTACAGATACACCTAGAGTCTCAGTGGATTGACCGATCGATGAGGATGTCTTCTTCAGGGTCTTCACTTCTTTGTGTAGATGAAGGATATATGCGACCATTAGCAGCATGATGATCCCCAGGACAGACACTGTGACCCAGAATATTTTCATCGTATAGGCATCTGAAAAATCAAGCAGCGATTAAAAAATCTGTAAAATAACCTGTTTATTGTAAATATCGTGATCGTGTTGCAATGATGCACATCATTTCCGGTATTGATATTACAATTACTTTAATGGTATAATTAGAAGCATTAGACCAAAAAATGTATCTGTTTAGCATTACATTAGCAAAAAAATAGGGGTGGTAGGTCGGGAGGATTTGTTTTAAGTGTCTTTCACTCTAAAATAATGGCCGGAACCGGAGTCTGAGATCGAAATCCCGACTTTAAATTTTTATAGTAGAAAAGTGGGGGAAAAATTGGGTCGGGGGTAAAAAAAAATAAGGTCGGTCGGGTAACCGTTAACAGTTATTTTTGGCCTTATGAAAGCTTAAGATTTCTAACTTACCATCTTCTGTATTCCGCCTTCTGGCTGTTACATCGGTATCAGGTCTTGGTGCCGTTATGTCAGGTGGCGTAGTCATTACGCTTTCAACGAAATTCGACGGAAATCCACGACACTGCGGAAATCCTCTTGGCGCTGAAGGAGATAGACCGAAGGAATTATTGATCAACATCGCCATTCCATCCGTGCTGTGTAGTTCAATATGACAGTGCATGATCCAAACCCCTGGATTATCGGCCTTGATTCTCACCACAGCGTATCCACCACTAGGGATAATGATAGTATCCTTGCGCAGCGCATTATCAAGTTCAATATCCGGTACATTACCTCCTAGCCAATTTGGATCACTCCACGTTGCGTCGTTACAAAAACTCTGGTCTTGTATGCCCGACCCTCTACAGTCAATATCTGCATTTTGTGAGATGTATTCACCCGATGTAGAATTGTACACCGGGAATCCCATTTTTACGACATAGAACGAGTATCCATGGAGATGGATAGGATGTGCCCATCCTCTTCCTTTTCCCATATTCAAGAATACAAACTGAACAACGTCATTGTGTTTTATCGGTAAGGAGTAGGTACATTCACAGAGTTTTTCCTCACCACAGTCAGCTTTGTCGCATGCTGTTTCAATTTCTAAAGGTTGTGTTAAAGCTGAAACCTGTGGATTTTTGAACTTACGGCCGTTTACAGAGCCAGGTGTAAATGTTGTCCCAGGAAAAGCGAAGTTCAAGAAATGCTCTGTGAACTCCCCATCACTACCCGTATGTGTAGGAGCGGGATCACCATTAGTTGCAGACCTGAGTTGATCAACTGTCTTACAGCGAGTGCCGGCAGAAGGGAAAACCGAGAAAGGACAATTGACAACAACACATTCAGATGTCGATGAACACTGTTGTCGCGATGATGTAGGATCTTCCACGGCTGCTGTGTTGTAACGAAGTATTGCCAGAGCCTTGTGCATATTGTCAAGTTCCAGAGATTCTGCTCGCACCCAGTAATTACCGATCGGCTGATCGGCGTAAAGAATAAAATCATATCGCTCCCCCGGACTTATAACGAATGATTCTGCTACTTCAGGTACAAATTCGTATCCATCAGATGCAATAAGCGTTATGTTGTGTCCATCAACGGAAACCCTAAAAGGATAAAGCCCACCAACATTTATCACTCTAAATCTGTACTGCTCCATACTTGTAACCTTGAACACCTCCAGTGGTGCATAGTTGTGTTGGTCGGCCTCCATGTCGAAGTAGTATCTTCCTCGACCGTTTATCAGCGCTGATGTTAACTTGAACCTACTAAAGAATGTTCCATCTAAAGACTTGGAAGTGGGAAGTAATGTGCGGTTTTCAAATACTCCGTAAACCATCTTCTGATGGTCCATATCTGAGTCCCAATCGTGGTTCCACCCTTGCACTGTCATGATGTGTTCTGCAGCAACATTCCAGGCGGGCCTTCTCTCGCGAATAATCAAGGGCCCATTCAGTCCCTTTGTACGTTGAGAACCTACATGGGAGTGATACCAGTATGTCCCCTTTGGTTCCGCCATGAATTCATAGGTAAATGACTGTCCAGGGAGAATAGGACACTGCGTCACAAAAGCAACTCCGTCCATCCATGGCGTGTCGTATTGCGGAAGGCCGTGCCAGTGAATCGTGACACTGTCTGATTGTAACTCATTGATGACATTAATTTTGAGTCTTTGTCCTACATAAGCGATGATGGGAGGTCCTGGGAGACTGCCATTCGCTACGGTGACGAGACGCTCCTGTTCCCATCCGTCTCCCGTGATAACCTCACTCATTGGCACGTCTATACTCTGATCAGGAGTGCTAACGTCATATTTGTACAACTTTCCCTTGTGGGGATACACTTTACGATGGACCTCGTGCATCATCGACAACTTGTGGTGTATAACTAGAGTTGTCTCGCATATCGTGGCTTGCTGATCACATTCAAAGCACCATGCGGATTCGAGCGTGATCGCCAGTAAAGTCAACAGTGCCTTTAGATTTCTGCTATCCATGTTGTATCTGTAAAAATATGAAATAGTTTACATTAGCTGCTGTTTGTAAAGCGGGATTAAGACACCGGTGGATTTTTATAGAATTTGATAGAAAATATAAACTATGACGTTATACAATGTTATATTTGAGCGCTCATACTTACAGGTGTGTACATATATTAAATATAGATGGATTTCAGTAAAATACTTATTACCCTATGATGTGTAAACTACGTTGACAAAGATACGAAGATGTCTGATAGGATTGTTATATATTTTTCTTTGCGTTAGCAACTCCATAACGGCATCATGAACCAACGCCGTTTTCTAAACGGTAAGTTGTAATTATGTTGGTATGTTATGTTTGTTTGTATTACATACGTCTAGACTTTGCGTGTGAGTTCAAATAAAGGCTAGGACACACAGGTGTCAAATTTTATGTATAAGTGTATGATTTTTATGTAGACGTATTCCGAAACATGAAACTGTATTGACGAAACATGAAAACATAACCGGATAAATGATTTACCCGGGTATGTATTGGTTATTCATGTTAGCTAGGTTCCGGCGTATAAATTTATGTTAATTATGAACCGGTTTGTTATTTATGTTAATTAGGTACTGGTTTATTGTTTTATGTTAACAAGGTACCGGTTTATCATTTATGTTAACAAAGTACCGGTTAATTACTTATGTTAATTAGGTACCGGCTTATAATTTATATTAATCAGGTACTTGTTTGTTATTTATGTTATTTAGGTACTGGTTTATTAATTATGTTAATTAGGTACTGGTTTAATAATTATGTTAATTATCTACTATGTTAATTAGGTACCGGCTTATTATTTATATTAATAAGGTACTTGTTTGTTATTTATGTTAATTAGGTACCGGTTTATTAATTATGTTAATACGGTACTGGTTTATTAATTATGTTAATTATCTACTGGTTTATTATTTATGTTAATTAGGTACCGGTTTATTATTTATGTTATACGGTACCGGTTTATTATTTGTTTTAACAAGGTACCGTTTTATTATTTACGTTTATTAGTAACCGGTTTATCATTTATGTTATACGGTACCGGTTTATTATCTATGTTAATACGGTACCGGTTTATTATTTATTTTAACAAGTTACCGTTTTATCATTTATGTTAAATAGGTACTGGTTTATTATTTTACGTCAACTTGATACAGCTTTATCATTTATGTTAGCTAGGTTCTGGGTATCCGTACTTCATGGTTCCGTTTTATATGTTTGCCTCATCAACTAGTCAACATTTTAAAAATTGTTAAAGACGCTTTGTTCTTTTTCCTTATCTGCTCCCAATGTCATTTATATTATGATAATTGCCATTCACTGTGTATCAATTCATTTTTGTACCTATATATATACACCGGTGAGTATTTGGTACCAACAACTAGCGAGAAAGTGATTAAGTATAAGATGTATATAGGTCAAGGACAATTTATGTAAAGAACCTTATTGCACTGCCAAATATGTTTGCTTCATTTTCTTCTATTGTGTAACTGAAATATTTACGTAAACCATATTACTCTAAACGTAGACGAGTGCTTAAGTTCGCAATTTGCATGTATAACCCTTTCATGGTGTTGTTGTTTTCAGGACATATGCACGTATGACCTTTAAAAACAAATTTCATACATCTACAAAATAGTACGCGCGGATGAATTTTCGCGATCAAGCGACCTTCGGGTAATTAGTGTAAATTTCCCCTCGCGTAAATTTCAACGTTTTCAGTATTCCACTGGGGAAAATATTTTCTAGAAATTGCTGACCTGTCTGTTTCAGTGGTATTGTACAGGATTCCATCCGACACAGTAAAATGTAAACATTATCTTTTAAATTAATTTACATTACATAAGAAAGTAATAAAAAAAATCATATGAGAAATGTGATGATACAGTGTGATTTTAGTGATAGGATATATTTAATATTGTAAATATTGGATATATGTAATTGCAAACTTTGAAGTTATGAAAAAACAAAACAAAAAAACAACTGTGAATTGTCTACCGGGATTGTTTGTGAGAAATTAACCCAAAATTTTGTGTGTTTATCCTGTGTTTTAGGAAGTCACTCGAAGGTCACTCGGAAGTCCCTCGGACGTCTGGATCGTCACTGGCGTCATCAGTGAGGAATTTATCTCTACACACGAGTTCCTGTCTCGAAAATTATGCATTTACACCGTCGAGACTAGATATCCTTTCTCTGTTATATACATTGCTGTTACTTTTTCAAGGATTAACTTGAATAGATTTTTATGTTATGGTGTTAAACACAAAAATCTGAGTGCACTCTCATCATAAACCGCGAAGAAAGCGGTTTATGATGAGAGTACACTCAGATTACCGCGAAGCGGTTTATAATGAGAGTACACTCATTTGTTTGTGTTATATCTCCATAACATAAAAAATCTATTCAAATTAATCCTTATAATTCAATTTACTAAAGATAATCTCTCCAATTTTCAAAAATCATTTTTGTCTATGAAATCATTACGCCGTCATCTCAGCCAATCAGAAGCAATGTTACAAACGGCGGCGCCATTTTTTCCTTTATGGGCTGATAAAGTACATTTTTAAGCCCATGAAAATGCTCGTAACAAGCAAAATTGAATTATTACATTATGGTGACCAAGTATTTATTTATTTATTTATTGTTAAATGTTTGCCCATGTGTAACGTGTTGATGTGGAGTTGTTATATCAAACAAATAAAAGTAGACAGAAGTTTTCTTAGCTGCCATGCCGTCCACATCTTTATTCAAAGAGAGGCTTGGTTACATTTAAATTTAGGAATAGCGAATTTTAGAAATGATATTCCGGATCTCGATATTTTACGGAACGAAATTAGATAATGTTCAACATAACGGTTACTGATATCCGAGACCTTGATATTACTGTAACTCATTGCATTATCGGGACGGACAAACTATCATTTGTGACGGTTACAGATAATCTGGCGTTCATTTGTTTATTATAATGTCATTTGAACTCAAGCCAGAATGTTACTAACAACTATATTGAAAAGTATTTGAATTTGGATGATGTCAAGAAAGTGACAAATGATTTTGTTCAGTATTCCCCTCTTTAAGGTATTATCCCCTGATAACCTTAACTAGCAATAGTTTGCATACTTCTAAATTACTTTCAAAAAGGTCATGCATCATGGCTAACATTAGGCATTAAGGTGTTGACATGAAAATCAATGTTGTATACCAAATATAACATTAATACCGCCCCTCCCCTTCAAATTTAAGAATATTTCCAATGCATATGATATCTTTTATTAGTTTTATTACCTTTTCTGATATTATTTGGATGTAAAACTATACTAAACCGGCGAGAAATACACCTACCTACGACTTTCTCATGTAAATCACAAGTCTTTCGTTTTAAAATACTTGTTTTTCGGGAGAAAAATAGTTAAACTGAGTCATTTAAATGTAAGAAATACCTGTACAAAAGTAAATATATAATTAATCGTACAATCTCAATATGATAATACTATTGAAAGAGTTGTCAAATTTCTGCGCTTTTTCATGTATGTGAAAATCATGGTAACTAAAGCAAAATGCTTGAAAAAATTGCAAAATATCTTGAAATTTGGCTTAAATTTGCAGAACGTATGAGTATATGCTTATATACACTTCAAAGTCTCTTCCACTGTCTCGTAGTATTTATTTTCAGCACTTTTAAAATAAAGCAATTAAAATGCGTTGTTGCAGCGGCTTTATTGTCAAACTGGCATATTTCTAGTTATTTCTATGCATAGAACCATGATTTTATTAAAAAATATTCATATGACATTAAAATTAATCAGTTTATATCATGATATATCGAATGTAATTAAAAATAGAATAATCAATCAGTAAAACATTATTCGCATTATACTGTCATGTGAATATTGATGCATTTTATATAAGTGCATTGATAAGGGTTAAAACCCTATTCCGATATGTATCCAAGATTGTGTAAATATAATGTATGTGTGACCCCGGTCGTGTTCATTATTTCATCATTAAAATGGGCAAGTCAGGCGTTTATGGACTTTGTACGAGCTGGTTCTATTATCCGAAGTCGTCCACATATAGAATTAAATTGTTAAACAACAATGCCCTACCATTGCCACTCCAGGCAACGTATTTCAAATTGGGAAATTTGATACGGGTAGGTGGTCGATTGACGGGGTCATTCCTGAGTGACCGATGAGGAAATAGGTCAAGACAAAGGTTTTTCGGTAACCAATTTACTTGACCCAGGTCAAATATATAATCCATCGTAAGGAGACTCGTAATATGGCGATGAGAAAGGCACTTACGTGTTCGAGAAGGTTAGGCGTCCTTCAATTCCAGATCAAGTTATAAATTGAAATAAAAGGAGACTCCGAAATTGACGATGTGGAAAAATAGAACTTATTGTGAAGTTGGAACAATTCTTTTGTTTTCTCACAAAATGAAACATTTTTTAATCTTATTTTAAAAATGATAAAACGTCCTATCTCAATTGACAAAATAATGCTATTGAAAATTAAACACAGTAAATTATTTAAATATTCGTTTTGTATTGGCTGAGAGTATATTTGACAGAAACTTTTCTAGATCACGTGGTTTTTACGGACCGATTTACACACTCTATGGAGGGTGTTGAATAGTACATATGTAGATTTGTGATTATAAATATTTTTTTCTAAATTATCATATCCTTTGAAAATAGCATGATAATTTGTTTTTAACATTTGTAATATAACGATAACTATTGTTTCTCAATCATGTAACTATCACTTTAACCTGACCTAGTGGATGAAGTGTTCAGACATTTTACCAAAATCCCTCCACCTTTGGGGTTCGAGTTCGAATCCCACGTGAGGCGCGATTGGAATTGGGTATATATGTTTTCCCCTGGGTTCTTCGGATAAAACCTTTCTTGCCCTTAAATAAATTTGGCTGTTAATAGGAAAATGCAATGCGATGAAATTAAACAAAAGTGTAAGCCTGAGCCATACCTATGCCATACTTAAATACTTGAACAACCTGGGAGTAAATAAAATAATGGTGTTTTAGTGTCACTTAATCTATGTAAATAAAAGTTCATGATTTACAACTTAAAGCACATAGTAATGTTCAGGGTTTTATCTTGCTTATCATGCTTACGTGACCATACACATTTTAAAGGTCAGGGAACATCAATACTCTTTCAGTAAAACATTATTCATTGGCCATTTGCCTTGGCTAGACAAGTGTTAATTTATTGCAAATCAAATGCTCTTTCAGTGTACAAACACATGGCATCTGTCATTTGGAAACATTTTAGGGCATTCGACAGGAATATGTATTTTCCCTGTTCTTCTACATTGTCGCCCAAGGGGATTAGTGTAAAATGAGCGGATCGGTGTGGCTTGTACATAATGTTATATACGGTCTCTGTCACTCAGCTGACGGAGCATGCTTCTTTGGCTCAGTCGGTAGAGCCGTAGTTTTTCACACTGGATACCCGGGTTCGATTCCTGGTCGGGACACTCGACAGGAATAATATGTGTATTTTCTCTGTTCTTCTCCACGTCTATGAAAAAGAATGTCCGTCCGCGTTTTGTCTTTGACTATTAACCCCAAAAGAAATTGAGAATAATGTTTAAATAACACGAAAATCCTTAATGTACTCTAAATAACATAACCAACATATCTACACAACATAAAAAATATATTCAAATTAATTCTTATAATTCAATTTACTAAAGACGATCTCTTTAAAATGCCGAATTCATTTTGTGATGTTTTTTTCTATGAAAATCATTACGCCGTTATCTCGGCCAATCAGAGGCGACGTTACAAACGAAGACGCTTTTTTTTGCCTTTACGTGCTGATAAAGTAAAATTTTAAGCCAATGAATAGGCTAGTAACAAGCAAAAGCATTTTTGAATTATTCAAAGATATAACTTCTATATAAAAAATATCCTTCCCTAATTAGGATCAAAAAGAACAAAATCATTGATATTTCAACAATAACAATACAGCTTTTACTAAATTGATCCCTTATACATCTAATAGAAAAATATTGTTTTTTTTAGACTTGATCAATTTTGAATACCTGTTGATATATTCCGAGTCTTCATTTTTCGTTTTTTTTTTTTTTTTTTTTTTTTTTTTTTTTTTTACCATAACAATTGGAGTGCCTGGATAAAACTGAATCTGCAGACTTACATGCAACAGGCTATTGAATCAATACAGAAGTATATTTAAACTATTCTATCTGTACTCCTCCCTGTCTTAAATGTAAATGCGTTTTAAGATTCTGATCTGCATTAGCTTATTACGTGACGTGAATCCTAATTAAACTTGAATTATTTCATTTTATGCAAAATCAATACTGAATATTTACACAGCCGAATATGTGTTTTATGTGACTAATACTGCTGATATAATAAATTATATACCTTTTACACATGGTATGATTACCTGAAGTAAGGTTGTTGCCTGGAGGGGATAGAGAGAATTATATAAATGATGAATAGGCCATAACAAACAAACCTGTAACCCCACAGGCATATTTTAAGATGCACAAGTGTTATGAAAGTGTATAAGACGATTACACATAAGAAAAATTTTCAGGACTTTATGGTACATTAATCTTAAATAACTGTCATGATTTTTCTTTATTTTAATACATCTTAGTAGTGTTAATGAAATATGGTGAACATAGAGTGAAAATACATAATGCATGCTTTAGATGTGTTATGTCAAGGTTTCTGCCATTCTAATGTTATCCTCACATTGTGGTCATGCACGAGGCAGTGTCCCAGTACATGTAGACCGAAGATTTTTTTTCGGAATTCCTCCAGCACCAAAATGTGACATTTGTTAAGATGACATAGCATATAATTAAATATTTACAAGATGACCGTCGCTATTGACAAAGCCTATAATTAAATTATTATCAGAAAACAAACATTAAAAATAATTGAGCGTAAAAAAGTTGTTTTTTTTCAAAAACATTTATAACTTTTTCGTATGAGATTTCCAAGCTTACCTTGTTCCGGAATGATGGGCTATCCCTGACCTTGTGTTTCCCCCGATACCAGGTAGCTTCTATATATCTGTTGATGACTGTGATAGGTGTACTGTCTGACGCGTGGTGAATAAACAACTTACATAAATAAGGGGCCAAAACATCTATCACATGGATATACATAACACCTATGGCAAATATGGAAATATGATTTTATAGCTAGACTGATGATGTCCTGTTTTAAACTTAAACTGAATTAAGTCTTTGAATTTCTTATTTGTCAACATTAGCTTTATTTACTTTTTCTCTTTTAAAACCTGGTATATAAAAAGAAAAGAAAATTTATGCATCCCTTCAGGTGCCCCTTTCGCCGAGCTGTCAGCATATAGCCGATCCTTAATTTCCTATCAAAGGAAAAGGAAAGCGAGCAACATCGCGGCTTGATGACGATAATGCGAGGAAATTGCAGTGTTTAATTAACTAAATTGAAGCAATTCCTTTCTGATGTTGATATCCATGCTTTCCCGTATTAAAGTTTTATGTGCCGTAAATGGGCGAACATTTTGACATGTTATTTTTTCATCAGTAATCTATTGAAAACAAGCAGGTGATACCATATTAAACAAGACTGAAATCTCACAAAGTACACTCGTTTAGATTTGTTCATAGACAGGAAATTGAGTAAAATCTTTTTGTAGACCACTCTAGTGTTAAATGAAGCAAGATCACAAAGATACGAGACACTAAATATTATCTAATGTTATGTCACTGGCGTCCTTGATAAAAATAAAATAAGGTGACGAAAATCGCAAAATGGCTTACATAATCTTGAGCTCTGAAACACACATAAGATAGGGTTGTTTTACGGAAAAGGATATATTTGCCCATAAGATAAGTGTACTTTCGGGGCAGACGACAGGTTCTTACAAGTGTCCAAACCAACGCTCACACCTTTTCTGTCCGTTTTGGTCAAACAACGATGTTTGCTATTTACATGATGAGTAAATACACATTAATGGGAGCTACAATAATCCGTAAACAACGGGCCATGCTTACGAAAGACACTTGAGACAGTTGAAGCTTATCCTCACTCAGACGCCTATGGATATTTGTTATATAAAGGATTTTATAACACCGGGAGTTTAACACACACCACATCTATTCATGAAGCACGAAATGAAAAAGTGTATTTTTGTCGTATTTTACTTCACCCGTCACTTGTTCGTGCGTTTTGGTTTTTGGGTGGGTTTTTTTTGGTTGTTTTTTGGGGTTTTTTTTTTGGTTTTTTTTTGTTGTTTTTTTTTGGGGGGGGGGGGGGTAGGCTGTCCTCCACCGCCGTCCTTATTGACTATAATTATTGAAATAATCTTATTTCTGGTGCTACATGGTTTTATTTTTAGACACAGATTTTGCATAAAAATGCCCCACCGCTGACAGAGCATTACCATTACGGTACATTTTGGCTCCGCCAGAAAGGTAAAATTTTGTGTTTAAAATTCTCCAAATTTTTATGTAATTAATTTATGTTTTTTTACGTGTACTGGTTGCGTACAGGCAGTGACCATTCCCTCTTAATATTTTCTTTATTTGCAGTTCAATGATTCCGTTCCAGAGCAATATGTCATTACCACAACGATGATAAAATACCATTTAAAGTAAAATGAAACATATATTAATTCAGATCATGTATAATCTTACATCATCACAATGTTTTATAGTTACATTGCAATGATTATGAAAAGAACTATCATTTATGCCCATTTGTAACAAATCTTTTGGGAAACATCTAAATTCAAAAGTTTGTCCGATTTTACAAGGTTTAATGCATTGTAAAGAGTTTGTAATATGAATCATGTACGGCATGGGAAGAGCGAAGCTCTACTTGTTCATTTAATTTCATTTTCTATTTGATGTAGATGACATAATTTAGAAATAAAAGGACTTTAAATTTAAGAAGTATATGATATCATAATTGTCCAGCATAAACTAAAACAAATGAACTCAAAGATTCGGATTTCTCTGTGGCCATGCAAGGCCTGGAGTTCGGCGTACGCGAATCCTATGATTTCGCGACATTTGTTGACGTGAAATAACGTCATGATTCCTTGTACCCATCTTCGCTTGGTGGATATTTTGACTACATTCCATAGTTTTTAATTTTCAAAGTGTTATCATTATGATTTAAAAAATAACAAAAAAAAGTTTTATTTCTTCTCTTATGCATTTGCATTAGTTATATATATATTTGCTTGAGAGAGCAGTATCGGAGCAACTCACAAACCGGAAAAGGATAAATCGGAAGTACGAAAAAATTAGCCATCCATGTATGCAGGTCATTGATCTCAGTATGTACTTTTGCTTACGTACATGTTACCGGAACAGAGCTTGGATTTTCGATGCGCGAAACTTTACATTTGTTTCCATTCCATAAGAGTACTGGAAGCGCCGTGTAGAAAATACAACACTAATGTTGAGTATCATTAAACTATTGTTTGGGGTAAAATTTATGTCAAAATCGTCCGTTACGGTAATGCATCTGCGTTTCAGTCATTAAAAATGATGTTGCGGTAATGAGATAAAGGTTTGCTGTGATGACGGACAAAACATTAATCATCAATTTTTATTTTTTTTTTAATTTTTTATTAAAGATACTTCGACAGCAATGTGGTTAAAGTGAATATTGAAATACAAATTAAATAAGCCGTTTATGAATCAAATAACTTAAAAACAACCAAGAATGAAGTATCTGGCTTAGTTTAGGCAATATAAATGTAATTGTAGACGAATCGTTGCGGAAATGATTGAAACATGTGACACATGTTTTATTTGACATTGATGGTGTATTTATATTTTCATGTTAATTTGTGTTTTAGTGCCACCCCTTTGTGACATGGACAAAACGGGTACCTATACTGACATATCAAACTATTTTTCTGACTTTTTCTCAAAAGTAACAGTTTCTCAATTTGTTAGTTAGATATACACAATCCATGGTCACAATAAAGTATCTCCTAGTATTTACTTAATTTTTCTTAATAGAAGTATGTATACCTGCTTATATCAGTTTGATCCAAAATAATACTTCATTCAATATAGGATATAGTGCTATGGATTTTTTTCCAGGATACAATTTTTCATTTAATTCATATTTTTATCTTGAAGTAAATAAGACGTTCAAACCTTTTAATGGAGATAATGGTAAAATTTGAAACTGAAGAAAAATACTGATTTGTTTGCTCCTGTTTTTGGATAGCGGAAAAATTTACTATAAATTTTTTATGCGTGACATTTCTATAAGTCCTTTCATTATCCTGTTTTTTCCGCTCGTTATCTTCCCACTTCTTATACATAGATTTGCCCTTGAATTTCAAATTCGGGGCAAAAGTTCACTCTGGTGACACAGGTTATCTTGCATTAAAATCATGAAGCTCTAGCCCTTATTTTGATTTTTCGTCCTTCTTTAACGAAAAAGAAATAAAAGCAACTTTCCTATCTCAATTTTTAATAAGCTGTTAAAAAAATGTTGCCCCAAGGAAAATCTTTCTACAAAGTGTAAATGAATACAGTTTGCAGGACACATCACGCTGTATTTTCAAAATTCGAGGACAGACATGGATGACCACCACTCGACCAGACTTCATCAGATATGACTCTAGATAACAAAAGTTCAGTCAGTTAGTGACCACTCGTCCACAACATCCATTCTCAGATAAAAGACGCTTTGGAGATTAATCATGATGTTTATATGCTTTATTCACATATCAGGTATCATCCATTCTCCCACTTTATATTCATCACTAAAAGGCGTTTGGAAGATAAAGACTGGTTTGAGATGAGATTATTGTGTATTCTCCAAGTATTTTATATTCGCTTCTTGGTAATACAAGTACATTTGGTTCCAATTGTTACAGTTTTGTTACATTATGTCTTTAAGTAGGATAGCCGGGAACTGACATGATGATGAATGCATAAGTTGAATACATAAGCTGTAATTATATAACGTAACTGTCAACATTGCGTAAATGGCCTTCTTTTTTTACGAAAATGAACCATAAATTTAGCATACCTTCCAAATCAATTTTAAATAGAATACCAAAACTCTTCAATGATAAATCTTCTAAACCTGAATAATTATTGAAAGGTCATTTATATCGACTTTGATTTATGTTTTGTTTTTTTCTCTCTTGTTTTTTGGATTTGGGGGGGGGGGGGGGGTTCAAAAACTGAAATGCCATCATTCCATCGCAAGTAGAATGGGAAAATTTTAAAATATTTCAGAGTTATCTGTCCTTGCGGATAGTTGTTGATTGTGTTTGCTAGAGTACCACGTGAAACCTGTTTGAGCAGGACTTTTATTTTTATTGGTAATGGAATGATGTTAGCAGATCCTGCGCTAACGTCATTTCAGCGGGAAGATTACGCTCCACTACCACTGGAGATACTAGTACCACACAAACGTTTTCGGATATCGCGTGATGCATGAAATGAACTATTCCTATTATACAGGACGCAGAAATTATCTCTATATTCACATTCAATACAATTAATATTCGCGAACATATATGCATGCGAAGATCATGCATATCACCAAAAACAAACCTTTCGTAACGCTTCGCTAGCCATGGGTATTCAGTGCGAGACTCCCTGAAATCCTTGCAGGATGTCAAAATTGTAAGTCAACGAAACTGCACCGAAGTGATGGCGGTGATCACTGAGACATGCTACGATTGCAAACAGCATCTTCCACAGAAGTCATATTTACTATTTAGTGAATTACTATATGTTTTAAACTACTTCAAGGAAGTAAGTATATATGTTCGTGGCTTCTGTTTCACAGAGTTAAACAAATTATGCAAAGATAGACTTCGATCTTGTGGCAAAATTAAATGGTGGCAGAACAAATAAACAAATAACTAACAAATATGCTAATCTTTGGTGTTATAAAACATTCGCATACAACAGGTTTTTCAAATTGTGCTGCCTGTATTACTGCCATAGATCAGTAATACGAGCTTTTTCATTGGTTGCTTATTACGTGAACGGAAGGGACGCAACTGTGGTGATCCAACATACTTTCAAAATGTTTTATTGTTTTAGTATCGTCGAACACCCAAGTTTGATCGCACTACGCTCCATTACACTTACAGTATCACTTAGTGTAGCGCAGCGTAGTACGATCCAACATACGCCTCTGACGATGCTGTTTAGGACTTGTAGAAAGATGTCTAAAAATGTACTTCAAGATAAATACAATATAAATCCAGGTTCATCTGTTACAGCTGCGGATGGTGCGGCAGATTTATACTTTAGATACTGATTTCACCCAAAGATATCGCATCATTGTTATCCTTATTATGTGTATATTTAGTATTATATCCCCTGTTGCTATATGCAGAATTGCTAGGTGCAACGTATTCGCTAAATTTCCATTCATCTTCTCCGCAGACGTTTATTGTTTCCGCTGATTCGGCAAAATTCAGAGGAAAGGTCACCGGATATTTATCCTCATTTTTACTTACTACTATCTCTACTGCTTGTAATAGTCCTGAATGTTCAGAATTATCCGTTTTAGCATGAATATAATTTGTTTTGTGAGACATTAGAGTTAGCGTCGA
Source organism: Argopecten irradians (assembly GCF_041381155.1). Taxonomy (NCBI): domain Eukaryota; kingdom Metazoa; phylum Mollusca; class Bivalvia; order Pectinida; family Pectinidae; genus Argopecten; species Argopecten irradians. Next base: position 10,300,875 of record NC_091145.1, on the reverse strand, counting down.
AGCTTTCCAAGCTAGCCTCGTACCGATTTTTGATTTGCTATTACATTGGGAGTTTTGATCATGCCCGATGTCTTTCTTTAACTTTGCAATCGGAGGATGATGTGAAATTGAATTAGTTTGAGTAGTATTTTTTCCACAGCTTAAATGTTTTTGAGAAGACTGTCCGTCGTCCTTTTCACTATACCATGGATACGTCGTACGTACACTAGTAGACATATCTTTATCCATGTCTGCCCAAACAAGAGAATCAGCTATGAATGCTCCGTTAGATAGGTCGCATATGGAGTCACAGTTAGTTAACAACTTGTCACCTAGCACCGACCCATCACCTGTATCAGGCATTACATCACTATCATCGTCCCTGTTGTAGAAACCAGAATCGCGGACTTCGTGAAAGTGGTCATCTTCTTCAATTCTATTCCGGGTAACGTCCATTTTTTGACACGTGGGGCTATTCCGGATAACGTCCATTTTCTGACACATGGAACTATAGACACCTTGACCTAAAGCAGCATCAAAAAATCATAATTAAGTCAACATTTCATAATGAGGTAAACAAGTCAACATTTACTCATACATAGAACGCAGCTAAATTTTTTAGCTTAATTTATAAATATCTGTATTTTGGTACTTATGATTTTAACAGTAATGTTCATTGATTTGTCAATATTGGTTTGTTAGAATTATTCCCCTTAGTCAATCGGGCGTCCCTTTGATCCAAGATATGATTTTATCTCATTTCTATAAATAATGTAAGACATTTGATAAACTGTTGCTTAATTCCGTGTTTTATTTTACAAATGATGCATGTATTACATCATTTCAACTAAAAAGGTATTTATCGGAAATAAAACGTTTAAAGAAAAGAACATGAATATTTAAACATTTCATTCCTTCTGTTGTTCATGATGATAATTACTATTCTTTTTTATTTGTCGTTGGTTGATATTCTGAGCTTAAATTACATATATAGTGAAAGTATGGAATTGGTGAAACTAATGTTTGGACGATTGTATCTAACTATCAATAACTATCGGCCAGGAGTCATGTCGGCAACAATCGATTGAACCCTTGACGCTATCGATTGAAAATAAAAATAATGTCCTCAGTGTTTAAAATTAATACGACGGAGCACCACTTGGAACTCCTCGGATGTTACTGATGTGATAGAGGTACAGATAAATAATCAGTAAAGCATCCTGCAACAATGGTTTAGCTTAATGCAATGGAATCAGCATCAATTGGTTTATCAAACAAAAAATAATCATAAAGATTGCAAATATATTTAGTTAAATCTTAATTCAAAGACATGTCACGAAACCGATTGTACCATCGATAATTGATCGGTTCTAATGTCCGATTAATCGATTGTACCATCGATAATTGATCGGTTCTAATGTCCGATTAATCGATTGAGATTTTTCTGACCGATTCCCAACACTAGATAAAACACATGTTATACATGTATACACAAAAATATATATTCCGTTTTCACGTCAAAATTGTTTGTTTCTGAGGACAGCTTTTACATATTAATTGAATTTTATTGCGTGGTGCAGAGGATAAAACGGACACACGTGGTACGAAATCTAGGATATCTTACCGTCTATTTCAGCCGATGACAGTCTCCTAGTCTCACTAACGCTTTCCACTGAATGGTTTGAGAAACGCTCATTCTGATTGGCTGATATTCGCCCTGGAAACACAAAATATAAATATGGAAACCCTGAAATTCCTAATCGGATTGATCATGTCTTTGTTTTAGAAGTGTCTAACGTGTCTTCAAGAGTAAAAGAATTGTAGGGTTATTTTACAGTTGCCCCTAGTTATCTAGGTAATTGAAATAAGACGGGCAATTTTTTTATTATTTTTTTTTCATTATTATTTTTTCCAATCAATTTTATGATTAAATAGATATGTATTGACATGCACACTCACTCACTATCATTCATTAATTATTTTCATTGTCAGATGATTTCGTATATCTATTTTCAACTCGATAATTAAAATTTCAAATAACTTATTATTTCTTTTTGTTAAATTACTATGAAAAGGCATTTTTTATTATACATCTTGTAAGAATAACTTTCAAATACAGTTATCGTTCCTACACCAGACATTGTAATTATTCTAAATGTATCTTCCATATAATAATTTCAAGAATAATTTAATTTTATTACATTGACAATGCGCAATGTTGTTAACTCCAAATTATTGACAGAATATTATGAATGATATAAGTAATATCAATAACTTAAACAATATTGAGTGAATTGAACTAAATTAAGAACACAGTAAAACATTTTCAGTAGTAACACCCCTAAAAGCCTAGTAATATAGGCAGGTTTAACGGAGTTTAACACACACACCCATAACACGATACTCACTACGTTGACAGAAGTAGACCACGCACAGTGATACGAATGTGGAAATTACCAGCAGAATTAAAATTGCCAGTAAAACTAACAGCATTTCTTGCCATCCATGTAATGTCTCCTGATAATGTGGCAATGAACCGTGGAAAGATTCTGTATAGCCTGGGAAGACATTTTGGTCTGTATTCTGCCTATCAGGAACAATTTCTGCTGTATCATGATCGCCTTGACCTTTGGTAGGGGTATAGTTAGAACTGTCAGCGTATTTACCAGTGACTACTGGTATGTGTCTCGTACTATATGTAGTTTGACCTGTGGATGATACAGGCTTCGTTCTGTCGTCGTAAGCATTGGTGTGACCTGCATGGTGTGTGGTCTTGAGAACTGAAACAGAGACCAGTGAATATTTAATGTTTCTATGGAAACAATGAGATGTAGTTGAACCATATAAACTGTGAAAGCCAATCGCAAAAATCTAACGCCGCTAAAGTTTAATTTCCACGGTTTTGGGTTTTTTTTTTGTTTTGTTAAAATCTAAAAGCTCTTGGACGAGGAAATAACCATCTCTATGATAACAAAAACATGTCGACATGTTATGTAGCAAAAGGCTCTTTACTTACACAATTGGCGGTCGACCTTATCTCATCCCGCTCCGTTCTTAAACGAACATTGTATCTTCTGCATTCGCATATTACAGAGTTATCTGTCCTTGTGGGTAATTATTGATTGTGACGCCATGTGTTTGCTAGCGTAACGTCATAATTTTCGGAGAAAACGACGTGAATTACAAAATAATGACGTAACAATAGATACCTACCCGCAAGGGAGCTAACTCTGTAATATGCAAAGACGGAATATAAGATCTAAAATTAGTGTTTATTACATGAAATTTTCTTAAACAGGTTCGACATGAGTTTCATAAAATCTCATATGAAATGAACACTTTAAGATGCTTTTTTTCGTATAAGTACAACAACCTACATTTCGAAGAATCTCACGTCAAAATGAATTGCGAAAATTCAGCGGTGGCCGAAATATTTTTCTACCATCCTCGAAATCCTGACGTCACGTCGTTTATCCTGACGTTACATTCTTGTTTTTGTCATGACGTCATAATCGCTCCAGGTTAAATTACACTAGTGACATATGCGAAAGAATATTACACTGGCGAAATCACTGGATTTCAGGCGGATTGTGTGATTACCTTTAGATCGTTCTAATGTCACATCGACAGTCCTCGCCTTGCAGGTCTTACACATGGTTCCTTGTAAACAAACGCATTCTTTATTTTGATTGATTGGCCGTATCTGTAATAAAACAAAGAAGTAATTAATTTTGCTCAATGTTTTAAGCTAATAAGTACATTAATTAAAATTATATACTGTGATAAATCAGCTGCAGAATGTTGCAGCTAAAAGGCCATCGAATACCAACTACATTCGATAATCATGATCATAGCTACTATTTCTACTTCTAAACAAATCTTGTAATCCAACTTTTTTCATTGCGATTTGATTTGATTTTCATTTCTAATTCCTTTTTCATTCAGATATTATTTCGCGATTTAAACTTTTATGGATCCTGTATTTGATATATTTTTTGCGAGGATTTATTTATTTCATTCCCTGTGTAATTTTCATCGCAAGCGAAAAGAAGTTGATTAACACCTATTTTCTGTATGTCTGTTTAGGTAAAATGTACCACTAAAAATGTAACTAAAATAAATAAATAGTTAAAATATTTGCTTAAGGGTACCTACCCTCTGAACATACAAGCAATAAAAACATACCTTATCATGCTATTTCAAAAGTTGATTTTTTTTTGTAAATTGGAAAGCTGAAATTTACAAAAAAAATCGATAAAAATGGTAGGATTATCTATGCAAGTAAATAATTATTGCTGACAAAAGTGCATATTAAAAAGCGTTAGCAAACAGTTTTGAACAAAAAAGAACTTTTTTTTTAATAGCAAAAAAGGGGGATAACTCAAATGTTTCTTGGATACTATAGTCTGTCCCATCTAATATTGCAAAAAAAAAAACCGAGCGTGTTTCAGCAAGAAGGGAGGTCACTCTAAACATTAAAAGTAACCATGAGAATTGTAACTGCATAACTCAGGCAGTGGTACAATTTACCTTAAAAGTTTAAAAATTAGTATCGTGAATGAACTAGGGTTTTTATTAAATAACGCAGCTACAGCAAACAAAAATATTGATTAAACATATCGGACCTTACTCGATCGTCAGCATTATATAAATACATTTAAAAAATCAAAACTTTAAAGTTTGCTTCCTACTTGTTTGTTTCAGAATCTGTCGTCAACCCCGAAAGCGTCATTTCAAAACTGGAAATCAAATACCCTTTGATATATTTCTTGGTTTCAAACAATACAAACATGGTGCCTTTTGAAGGAAAACGAATAAATTTACAAAATCTGTTCTCATCGCTTACCATTGTATAGTCATGCAGAAACAATAGCTGATCACAACGCAAAATATATCAATTATGACATGGACAACTCGATATAGAATTAGGTCGTATTGTTAGTCAAAGAAACCGTCACATAATATTACTCATTTCAAATACATGTCATTGATTAAATATTAAATTTAATGCAACAGTCATGCCAATTCAGTGTTCATTGTCTGCACCGCGACACAATTTTAAATGGCGTTTAATAATTGATGCATTCTGTGCGATATCCCTCCAGTGCGAGGACATTCTTGTTCGGGGAGTTGACCCCAGGGCACCCCAACCCTGGCAGCTCTCACCAAATTACTGATGTGTATATACATTTGTTGCTATGCCAAAAATGTATATACACATCATATACAGCTGGGGGGAATAAAATATTTGTACTATGAAAAAAAACTGAGAAAACGGAATCCGGCAGTCCGGAAAATTAATATTCCGAACGGTTTGAACATTGGGACACAAAAGTCCGGATTATCGAAGTTCAATGTATCTCCTAATTTTGGACACATAGTTCGTGTACATTTATATCTGATGTTCATGTAATTATTATTTCATTTCATCTCATTCATCTACCGATAGAGCTTGTTTTGTACAGATCAAAGTTATAGTTCTTATTATTTTATGATTAGTAAATATTTTTGCTCTACGTGTATGCCAACCTGTGAAAAAATGTATTATGTCAGCATACTAGATATTTATGTACATGTGTAATTATCCTTTCTAGTGAAATAGATGCTTTAAAGACGAATATCAAAATGTACACCTATGATGGTATGCAATGTGTTTTATAGTTGCTATTAAATGTTAAAGCCAAAAAAAAATAAAAAATTAAAAAGCGTTAAGCATCATTCGAGACTAATAAAACCTTACATGGGTCTGTCAAATGGACAGGGATATCTCAACCCAAATGAAAGATTTTGGTAGGTCAACCCGAGGCTTGAGAAGGGTTGACGGCCGAAATCTTTCACGAGGGTCGAGATATCTTGATTTTATTTCTCCAATACTTACTAGAAAAAAGATAAAATTCCAGTTAGTTTCCAGCTTTTTCGTCACGCCATTATGCAGAAACATCGTTATTCGTCACAATTGATGACGTCATCTACAATGTACGCCGCATATATTGATGACGTAACGTAATTGTCTAGCGCGTGTGAGCTGTCTTGCACCCCTGTGTAAGACTAATAGAATCTTTCCTCTTTGGGCGAGGCAGGTGAATCTTAACCCCCGGGATACGATTCTTAAGTTGTCAAACACGAGACTTTGCCGAATGTTTGACAGCTTAAGAATCTTATCCCGTGTTAGCTCCATTGCGGGTAGGTATCCAATGTGACGTCATTATTTTGTGAGCGTAATTCACGTTGTTTACTCCGAAAAAATATGACGTAACGCTCGCAAACACATGACGTCACGATCAATACTTACCCGCAAGTACAGAATATGATCCCCCTGAATCGTGTATCAACTGTTGGGTCTGTTTTGAGGCGCTTCCTTACCTTGATTCTGTAGTCAGCAGGCTCCAGGTTTTCAAAGCGGCAGCTCATCTGTTTATTGGAATTGTTGATTAATACCTGTAATAATAAGACACAACAAAACAGATGAGATAAAAAAATATTGTAAACAAACACATACAAGAAAATACGATTTTATTGGTGTAACCTCGAAAAGTAAATCAGCCAATCAACAAATGTTCATTCAAAAGAAATCTGGTTAGAAAATAAAGCCGAAGTCACCACGCCCATGCTTGAAATATGAATAAATATAATTTAAAGGCAAGATTTATATAAATCGTTCTTCTCTGAAATATACATTCCATTCTCGCCTACTCCTCTATATTGTGCGATAGTCTTTCTCAAGATTACCTCAAGATTATACCCATACATAAAAACTGCCAACTAAACATATATTTCAACACAGTTTCAAAGGGGAAGAGAACCTGGTGTTTCTGAAGATCAAACGTTTTCTGCTTCGGCGACGAAATTAATGAATATCTAATATTGGTTCAAATAACATCAATATAAATACAATGTAATGAAATTAATTTTAAATAAATTCATAAATTAGTTGTTACCTGTTTTATCAATGGTAATTTCATGAAAATTAGTATTTAAAACAAGTTATTACCCGTGTTATAAATTTACTGTTCATGGAAATTCGTGTATAACACAAGTTTTTACCTGTTTTAAAAATTCTTTGTTCATGAAAATTCGTATTTCAAATTGTCTCAACTTTTTCAGGCTTTCCGGAGGTTTTTCATACTTCAGCCCTATGACCCCGATCTCTGTGAACGTATGGGTACATACAGGAACTTTCCATCTGTAGTCGTCCAGCACTGGACCTGGTGTTAAAATCATTTTATTGAAGTGTATCGCATTATTACGTTGACCGATAGCGGAATGGACGAAGAATACGTCTTTGTACTCTCTTGTGAACAAGGAAGCACTCAGATTTCTCTTTGCACAGAAAATTTAATGAAAAAGTGTTTTTATACCTACAATGTGGTCAATTTAGTTTTGTACTAAAATATCACGGGTAACGGTGTTTTTTTGGTTTTTTTTTCGTTTTATATGTTGTTTTGTTTTAAAGAATAGCTAATTTAGAATACAGTAAAACAATGAGTAACAATTTTTTGTGTACATTAGAAGGTACAAAAACTGTCACTTGTGGCTTTATTTGTATTTGAAATAGAGTTTTAAATATCTGCTCTGGTGAGGCTTCAGTCTCGTTGAAGTCGCGGTTCAAAATTAATCAAAGAATTTTTGTGATTTTCAAAAACTAATTGTCTCAATTTGCAAGTTGCAAATTTTACTTAACTCGCCGGTGCAACGACGTTTTTAGCTATATCAAGTTATTTTTTGTTGTATATCTTTTTAGGTTGACTTGACCCCCTCTTTTGATGATGATTTTAGAAACAGTAACTTGTTTTCATTTGAACAGCAAAATTTGAATCTGTCAAAAATTGTAAAAATAAAAAGGAGGTAATTTCATCTTCAAAATATAGGGGTAGGGTAACATATACAGCTGTGGTGAGCAAAAATAATGAGTTGACTTATTAGTATTATTATTTTCTTTAACAATCATTGGTATGTTCCTTAAGTTCGTCGTGTGTATGCTCAAAACAGTGATATTCCAGTAAAACACATTTCACCTCAATTTGCTGTCTTTGATTCATAATAGCTCAAAATCAAGCACACCACCATATCATTTTTATTACATGTTTAACTTTGGTATGAAATCTTTTTTTCAAAAATCTGTATCAGAAAAAAATGTTAGTAATCAGTAAAATTTGACTTTTTACCAGAGCGGATCTTTTTAATGCAAGAGTGTTATTGACAACATTTTTGTCAACATTATTGACTAAATGAAACATCTCTGAACAAAGAAACAAAATCAAGCACGCCACCATATCATTTTTATTACATTTTAACTTTGGTATGAAATCCTTTTACAAAAATCTATATTAGAAAAAAAATGTTAGTCATCAGAAAAAATTGACTTTTTACCAGAGCAGGTCCTTAATTTCTGTTTAATGCGAAAGAGTGTTATTGATAATTTTTTTGTCTAACTGAAACAGCTCTTAATATAGAAACAAAAACAAATAGTTATTGCGTATTCGTTCATTCCGCTTTCAGCCATCGTACACTATCAATGTACAATTTAAAACATTAACTAGAACGCGTATCAAAGATTTCATACATCTATGCCAATGATGATATTATATCTCATCCTTTAAACACGTGACGACGTTATCGAGGACTAATCACATCAATTGTCAATTTCAATAAAAAAGTGTGTTATTTATGCAAATATATTAAAATTCACCTGCCAATTCTACTATATGAACTAAGAAAAGGTGAAGTCTATGGGGCTATAATTGACACCCAAAACATGACCATTATATGACGTCACCAATGTTGACTGGTAAAGTCAACTGATCACCGTGTGTGTGTGTGTGTGTGTGTGGGTGTGTGTGTGTGTGTGTGTGTCTCTCTCTCTCTAATTAACACAAAAATAAATACAAAAATTTTCATTTTGCTTTTGGTACATGCATAGGTCATAGTGTCATGGCATTTTTTCGGGATGCAATTAATCAGTTTTGATATTTTTATTTTGAAGTAAAATAAGAAGCTCAAACTGTTCAATGATGTGAAATAGTGTTAAGTGAGTTACTTTTGTAACTGAGGAAAAATAGGAATTCGTCTGCTCCTGTTTTTGATAGAGAAAATACCATTTGTAACCGGTGTAGGATTTCTAAGTAAATTGGATTTATACCATAAATCTTAAAATTAACACATGTGAAAATAAATGACCATAAATATAAAAATATATATATATATATATATATATTTTTTTTTTTTTTTTTAAGGTTTCAAAATCGATTTTATTCCCCAGCAAATTAGAGGGATGCCAGGGTTGGGACCCTGGGTTCATCACTCTTACAACGTATAGCCTCTCACAGGAGGTCTCTTTCACTCCTTTTACTCGATCGCTTTCATTCATCACATTTGATTTGCTCCATTCATTCTCCAAACTCATTCATACAAATACAAATATACGGTAGATATATAACTTTAAATTAAGTGAAAGGGTTTCTCTTGTATTCATACATGTAATCATTTGTATTTTTTATGTTATGTCATCTATTTGTTAATTATGTTAATCATATTTTTTTAAATTCTTGTGGCATAAAGTTGAGCACAAATATATATCTACAAATTTAAAATAAATTTAAAAATATTGTTACTGTTTATCTATGAGTTATACATTTGTTATTTATAACCCAAGAGTTATGTCAAATGTTATTCCTTTTGAAAACAGAATCAATCAAAAACTCAAAGATTAAAATCAACAAAACATAATTAAACTTTAAATAGTCCGTGTAATTAAAATTAAAGGCGTTTTCTACTAGTACCTGATGCAATCCATCCCCGATACACCAGGGATTACAATCTCCTACGATCTCTACTGAGGGCAGTTCAAGGGGGAAAACTGGTCAATCATTGGATTGCAGAGATTTCCTTTAAATATTTATAGAGAGCGATGCTCAATTTCAAAGCATACAGTGTACCGATATTCGATGTACATCAAAGGACCAAACTATCTGATCATCGCACACAGAGTCTCCAATTTCGCTATCACAATTACAGGGGTATTGAAATCGTAAGCGACGTGACCCCTGGATATCGAGGATGGGTACAACTTAGATCAATCCAATATATCCGTATCAGATTAAAAGTACTTAATTCTCTTACCTGTTATATTGATGCTACATGGAACCTAAAACAAACAAAAGATACAGTTCTCACTTAATAATAGTGACATTGAGATCATGGACAGTGAGGGAGGCTCTGAGCTCTGCCACCTGGCTGGGACGACTGGTTTGCCGTTTTCAGTATAATGTGACCAGGTAGAGAGAGAGCTGTTCAATGTCTTTGACAGCATGCTTCATAGGCCATGGGCTAGGAGGGTCCCACATGCACCCCACCCCCACCCCAAAACCTCCGAACCAATATTTTTCTGAACCCTTATGACCCTCTGATCACAAATCGGAATGTTAACATTGCATAAGTTGGAATGAACTTCCGGTTATGGCGTCATCAAGATGGCCGTCATGTCGAATTTCACTTAAAATTGAAAAATAGTCATAACATTGACATTTTTCAACCGAAGTAGACAAATGAGGTATCAAAATGACCAAAATAGAACAGCAAATACATATCAGGACCAAATTATCCAATATATGTAGTGATTTCTACGGAGGAAATGAAAAAATCGGGTTTTAAGCTAAAAAATGGCAGATAGTACCAAAAAGTGAGAAAGTACAATCAAAGAACAGGAGTTTCACTTATTACAAAGAGAAACACAACACGAATATACCGCAGAATCCCAAAACATCCAGACATTTACACATGCAATTCGTTGCAAACCAGAGAGAGAACATCCTTCTAAAGATTAATATTGTTAATGGGTCGCTAACCCCAACCAACCAACCATGTCACTGACTGAAAAAGAAAAATAACAGGAATATTCATGTTTTGGTCAAAGTATGAGCTGGATGTGACTTTTTATAAAAGTGAGATACTTTTGTGCTTGGACTCCCTGCGAGGAAAACGAATCACTGAAGCATTCCACAGACGACATCCAGCACGCCATTGTACATATTAAAAATATAGTATCGCCTCAAGCGATCTCACAATTGGATCAGTAAGTAATCAACCATCCTCAGTCTCTAGGGGTTATTATCACTCTCATTATACTTTATTTATTAATCAATGACATGTCAGTGTTGTCAAAGAAACTAAAAACGGCAGATCTGGATAATAAGCAACATATTGGATCACATTAAATCGCAAATTCAGGAACGGACAGCAAAGTATAACATGATTCTAACCTTATTGGAAAAGTTTTTGAGAATAATTGTTACATAGTGTTTGAATCAGCATATTTTCATGTTGCAAATAGATTCCTTCAGTATTTCTTTTATGTTTTGTTTACATGTCAGCAATGGATATCCATATATTTATAAACAGAAATCTTTGACGCATGTCTGGTTCAGTCCTGCTAGATAAAGTAACCACATGGCTATAGCTACCAATGTGGTAGAAAGCTAGTCATAGACTGTCAGACACATTAACCACTTTGCCACCACTACCAAGAGATAGAAAGCTAGTTATAGACGGTCAGACGCATTAACCTTTTGGCCACCACTACCAAGAGATAGGAAGCTAATTATAGATTCTCAGACACATTAACATTTTGGCCTACGCTACCAAGAGATAGAAAGCAAGTCATAGACTATCAGACACATTAACCTTTTGGCCACCACTACCATGAGATAGAAAGTTAGTCATAGACTGGCAGACACATTAACCACTTTGCCACCACTACCAAGAGATAGAAAGCTAGTTATAGACTGTCAGACACATTAACTTTTTGGCCACCACTACCATGAGATAGAAAGCTAGCCATAGACTGTCAGACACATTAACCACTTTGCCACCACTACCAAGAGATAGAAAGCTAGTTATAGACGGTCAGACGCATTAACCTTTTGGCCACCACTACCAAGAGATAGGAAGCTAATTATAGATTCTCAGACACATTAACATTTTGGCCTACGCTACCAAGAGATAGAAAGCAAGTTATAGACTGTCACACACATTAACCTTATGGCCACCACTACCAAGAGATAGAAAGCTAGTTATAGACTGTCAGACACATTAACCTTTTGACCACCACTACCAAGAGATAGAAAGCTAGTTATAGACTGTCAGACACATTAACCTTTTGACCTACACTACCAAGAGATAGAAAGCTAGACATAGACTGTCAGACACATTAATCTTTTGGCCACTACTACCAAGAGATAGAAAGTTAGTCATTGACTGTCAGACACATTAACCTTTTGGCCACCACTACCAAGAGATAGAAAGCTAGACATAGACTGTCAGACACATTAACCTTTTGGCCACCACTACCAAGAGATAGAAAGCTAGTTATAGACTGTCAGACACATTAACCTTTTGACCTAAACTACCAAGAGGTAGAAAGCTAGACATAGACTGTCGGACACATTAACCTTTTGACCACCACTACCAAGAGATAGAAAGCTAGTTATAGACTGTCAGACACATAAACCATTTGGCCTCCACCACCATGAGATAGAAAGTTAGTCATAGACTGTCAGACACATTAACCTTTTGGCCACCACTACCATGAGATAGAAAGTTAGTCATAGACTGACAGACACAATTAACCTTTTGGCCACCACTACCAAGAGATAGAAAGTTAGTCATAGACTGTCAGACATATTAACCTTTTGGCCACCACTACCATGAGATAGAAAGTTAGTTATAGTCTGTCAGACACATTAACCTTTTGGCCACCACTACCATGAGATAGAAAGTTAGTCATAGACTGTCAGACACATTAACCTTTTGGCCACCACTACCATGAGATAGAAAGTTAGTCATAGACTGTCAGATACATTAACCTTTTGGCCACCACTACCATGAGATAGAAAGTTAGTCATAGACTGTCAGACACATTAACCTTTTGGCCACCACTACCATGAGATAGAAAGTTAGTCATAGACTGTCAGACACATTAACCTTTTGGCCACCACTAACATGAGAAAGAAAGCTAGTCATAGACTGTCAGACACATTAACCTTTTGGCCACCACTACCATGAGATAGAAAGCAAGTCATAGACTGTCAGACGCATTAACCTTTTGGCCACCACTACCATGAGATAGAAAGCTAGTCATAGACTGTCAGACACATTGATTACTTGGCCATCGCTACCAATAAGATAGAAAGTTAGTCATAGACTGTCAGACACATTAACCTTTTGGCCACCACTACCAAGAGATAGAAAGCTAGTCATAGACTGGCAGACACATTGACTACTTGGCCATCGCTACCAATAAGATAGAAAGTTAGTCATAGACTGTTAGACTCATTAAACACTTGGCCGCCACGACCAGCCTTGACCTTATTTGACGACAGAAGCAACTTATCAGCAGTTCATTCACAATAAACACTTGTTCTCTATGGCCGCAATGAAATAAAAACCATAATTTGTACTTATCTTAAGTGCTGCCATGTATGTTAGCGGACGATAGCATCACCCAACCAGAAGTGTCCTCTACCTTTGTCCTCATAACCAAATATCAGTTTAATGCATTATGTGTGTCAGTATTGAGTGTCACCCTCATCCTAACCATTTCAGCTCCAGGTTGTTGCAATGAATTATATGATAAAGAACGACTTTTAAAACTGAAAATACCCTGACTAACCAGCATAATTGACTCACAGCTTAAGTCAGGTGGGGTGAAGTTAGAAGTTTTCCACGGGAATAGTTAAATATTAACATTGCTTCCTTCCAAAAAAAAGGACCCAACTCGAATGAATTAGATGATATAGAACGGATGAAAGACTGGAAATATCAACTGCGGAAGATTTCGAAATTTTCAACAGGAATGATAAAATTATTACCATCGATTCCTCAGGGAAAATTGAAGGAGACTGAACTCGAATGAATTTTATGATAAATAACGAATTAAAACTGGAAATATCCCACTTACCTGCACATTTGGACCACAATCTAAGTCAGTTGAGGAGGATTTCGAAGTTTTCATCAGGAAAAATAAAATGTATACTAATGAGTCCGCCCGTGAAATCATTATGTTGCAAAAAGTTTCTTGTCACCAAGGCCAAACTCTAAACTATGTCTTTTCGCTCACTTCTTTATCCAGATTGAGAGGTATATATAAGTCTGCGTTAACAACATGTATTGCTATTATTATGGTCCATGTAAAAGTGTATCCATCTGCCAAGGGTTGGCGGCCGTGTGTCGCCAAACACGGAACAGCGTGCACGTGGAAGCAGACTAAGGCGTTGACGCTATCAGTACTTGTATTAGCCTCCGTCACACTGTCGTTACTGGGTGTGAATAATTAACCAACCAGACATGTATTAAACAATCAATAAATATAGCAATCATCAGACTAATTTAACAATGGTTATATTCATTATAAAATAATTTTGTAACGCACATAATTCTGTGTTTTGTTACTTAGGATTCAATACCTCGTTTAAACTAGTGGTTTTTTGTACGCCTAAATATCACTTCTTAGGTACACTTGAAGGTAATTTAGTTGATATAAAGTGTTTAATAAATGATATTTATCATTTAGACAATAACTGATGTTTAATCATGTATAACTCAAATATACATTAAAAAAATAATTTCTTTTCATTTTGGTCCATGCGCAATCAGCACTTCATTCCATATAGGGCATAGTGTCATGGATTTTTTCGGGATGCAATTAATTATTTTAAATACTTTTATGTTGAAGTGAAATATGAAGCTCAATCTTTTCAGTGGTGGTAATGGCATAAAGTAAGTAACTTTTATAACTGAAGAAAAATGCTAATTTATCTGCTGCTGTTTATGATATTTAAAAATGGTATTCGTAAGTGGTGTAGCTCCTTTAATTGACGGATCGCCAGCTGTCAATCAAACCGTACGTAACTTTGTAATTTGTAAGTGCTACGGTGTTTGCTCCGACATTGAATAGAAACACGTGCGTTTGTGAGCACGAGGCGTGGCTATATTACACCTGGCGATCGGTCAATTGCATTTAAAACAGATAATTGCTTATTTAAATTATAAACAACAGCATATTGATTCTTTATTTAGGCACTATATTTTATCGCGGAATGACAAAATAAGCTTCTTTGATTGTAGACGAGAAACTCTAGTCGCATCTTTTCAAAATTTAAAAATTAACCAACTCGATTTTGATAATTATGATAAACAACAGTCACTTGTTGGGAAACCTCTTTATGTCCATAGAACAAAAGCATGGTTGCAATACACTTCAAACAAAAATATGTCATGTCAATCCGAACCGCGTCCGGAGAATTGATACGAAAGCAGTATTCTACAAGATAAAATGTATAGCCTTTGGGGCAAACACACACAATACGGTGACGTCAGAGAACTTGATCAGCACTCGTATAAAACCGCCCTCTGAAAGTCAGGTTGGTTTGCAAAACATCATGCTTTCATCTATAAATCATAGGGTTTCTTATCAACTCAAAAATCACGTTGGAAACCCATTTATCTCGCTCTTTGACATTATGCAAAAGCTTGAGGTCTAATTAGTTCCAGTGCAAAATTGCGATTTTCCACTCAACATTTTTTTTTTTTTTTTTTTTTTGACAGAACTTTTATTAGCATATCCTCCATTAGAAACTGGATGATGCCATCCCGGCATCCTTGTGGAATTTGAAATATTCAAGATGGTGGACAAGATAGTTGACAAACTGAAATATTGCTATATTTCCATCCAAATTTGGTAATCTTGCTATAAAAATCAGTTTTTATGCATTTTGATAAAAAATTCATACATGTACGTGAATGTATTTTTCAAACTATCTTCTGGTATAATTCAACTATAAATTGAGCAATAAAACAATAATGCTATTTTTTGACAAAGTAATGTCGAAAATTAAATGATTGTTAAAGACAGCTTTTCACATATTTTCTTCAAAGAATATAAGTTTATTCGGTTGGTGGAAGCTGACTTGAAATAAATAAAAAGTATTGCGTTCGACCGAAATATTGCTTACGAACGAAATACTTTTTGCGTTCAAACAAAATAATTATGGCGTGAACGAAAAATTGTCATATTAATATTTGTGATACCAGGAAACTCTCTGTAGAGAATTTATCAATTTCCACAGTAGAAAACACACAGTTTTAAATATTCATTATCATATGGATCATAGCATGGTCTATACTGTTTGTATATTTATTTGATCGAAATATATATGCTTGTGTACTATAACGTACGCAACTAAAACGTAATTACAAAAGGTACATTTTTTTCCCTTAATTTTGAAAGATAAATATCTATTCCTTGAAAAAAAAATATGTGAACATGTTAAGCCGATTGATTTTTTAAAAGTATCTTCTCGCCGTTAATTTCTTACTGTCGTTATTTTGCTCCGAACGAATATCATCCGTTTAAGGTAATTACAAGCTTACTTCATAGGTCAGGAAATATAGCTTTCAATATCAAACTTTAATAGTTTGTTGAAGGCCCCGTAAGACCATTGAACGAAATTGCTAATAGATAAAAGCAATTAAAATGTGTCAGGATAAATATCTAATGAGGACTGATACCCGTGATGAAATAAATATGAATGCAAAGTAGAGTTGTACAAATAATTGAAATAGCTGTCTGTATTTGATTAATTCATCTTAGTCTGTTAAGTTCAATTACGATAACAATTTAAATAACTAAACTGTATCAAAGACGCTTGTATTTCATGTTATTTCTCTTAGTATCTTATTTAAGAAATAAAACTTGGATTTCGGATTGACCCGTAAAATAACAACACTTCATCGGGGCAATGTTGGGATGATTTCAGGCAAGCTTCAGCCAAATCAAACTGGTATATCTTGATTAAAAGTTCTAAAATGTGTTTTCAAAATGGCGACTGTGACAGCCATCTTGGATTTAGGATCGACCCGAAAAATAACAACATTTGGTCCGGAGGCAAGTTTCAGCCAAATCACACCGGTAGAACTTGAGAAGAAGTTCAAAATGTGTTTTCAAGATGGAAGCTCTGAAATAGAGTATCGCACTTAACACGTACCCTTGTTAGCGAAGTTGGATTAGTATTAATCAAAGGCGTCACTTCATGGGAGTGCTATGGAGATACTGTAGTCATATTTAATATGTTTGTGATATCAGGAAATACTCCCAAGGGAATCAAGGCGATAGGAACAAAGGGGAAATTAAGTGTTTATCAGATTCAACTGTATAAAACACACCGTTTAAAATATTTATTGTCATATAGATCATAATATGGTCTTTACTGTTTGTATATCCATTTGATCGAAAGATAATTTGCCCTATATATTCGAACGCAATGATATTTCGTTCCCACGCAATAATATTTCGTTTGGACGCAATAATGTTATCTATTTCATGTCCGCTCCCAGCAAACTTCAAAATCAAGAAGTGATGGCGTTTTCTGGTTGCACCCGGATTGATAGATTTCATCTGAATACATTTAATAGCACAACACATGTGTTTGATTTGTTTGTTTGATTAATTAATGCCTTATTAAGAGCCAGGGTCATGGAAGGACGGCCTCCCATGTATCCGTTGTGTACAGTGTTATGCAGTGTGTTGTGCGTGTTTTGGGAGACTGCGCTATATTTGTGTTGTATCTTCTTATATAGTGGAACTCAGGTGTTTGGATCCCTGGTCAATAATGGTAAGAGCCAATCACATAGGACTGTCGCAATATACGAGGCGGGGGTTATGCGGAAATAGTATGGTCATAAGACAGAAAAACCTGACCTCCTTCGTATATTGTGACATCTTTCAATATAGGGCCAATTCCAAATTCCGAAATATATATGAATCAAGGATATGTGAGGAAAGGCAGAAGGTCACTTGAAAAAGCATGAGCTGTTCGATCTGTAGATTTTGTTGTCCTTGTTCTTGTTAAACCACGAATGTACAAAACAAAACAAAAGTCTTCATACCACCGCAACGAAGTTAGGGGTATACTGTAATGGGCTGTCCGTCCGTCCGTCCGTCTGTAGTCCCAGTGCCGACAGTCTATGATTCTTGGTGTCTCCTTGTGATGTGGTAAGACTGTGATTTATTTGTGTCTCTTTTCGATAGAACGGGTAATTGACATATTTTATAGCAACATCACTGAACCTTTCAATTTCATGTTTACATGATAAATTGTTAACCAATAAAGAATTTGATACAAGCATATCAGTCCATCATTTTCTGCCCAGAGTTGTCATGCTCTGTTAAAATAATAATAAAAAAATCGGATTTTTTTTTTCAACTGGAGCCGGATCAGTGTCATTTTATAACGAAAAAGATGTAAAAGATGTAATGTATTAAATAGATAGGAGTAATAGGAGAATGACAAAACAAACGGCATCAATGGTTAGCTGTAACATCGCTAACCAATGGTATTTAGTACTATACTTTTTCTAAAATGGGGAGAGTGCCGCACTGAATACCCTTGGCTAGCCAAGTTGATTTAGATGAGCAGTTAGTGAAAATGTCGTTGTATTAATCTAAGGCGGCACTTAACAGCATAGCCCGAGATACTCTGGCCCTGACACCAGACTTAGACATTATGACAGATAGATGAACCAGACGTCTATCTGTCATAATGTCTAAGTCTGGTGTCAGGGCCAGAGTATCTCGGGCTATTAACAGCAGTGCTATGGAGATATTGTAGTCATATTTAATATGTTTGTGATATCAGGAACTCTCCCAGGGGAATCAATTGAATAGGAACAAACGGGAACCTAAGGTTTATCAGATTCAACAGGAGAAAACACACCGCTATAAATATTAATTATCATATGGATCACAACATGGTCTATGCTGTTTGTGCATATATTCGTTTGATCGAAATAGATGTGTACATTCATGGTTTTATTACCACGACAATAACAACAACAAATAATCAACACATCGGACATTTCATGTTTTCAAGTGACCGTTTGCCCTTCCCATATATCATTGATTCATATGTATTATGGAATTCGGAATCGGCCCTGTATATTCGAACGCAAAATATTTCATTCTGACGCAATAATTTTATCTATTTCATGTCCGCTCCCAGCAACCGTATATTTATCTTTCAAAATCAAGAAAGAACAAATGTCTTTTGCAATTACGTTACTGTTAAAGTGATTAATATACTTCATCTGATTGTGTTGTTTGATTAATTAATTAACGTCCTATTAACAGGCACAACTTTGTCCGGCGAACCTCTCCTAAACTACTTGACAGGTTTTGATAAAATTTGAGACACAAAACCCTGACATAAAGGGAAGTTGAGTAAACTACATAGGGTTCTACAATGTCCCCTATTAATGGAGTTATTACTTAATTTGTGCAGCGACAGTCTAGTTGGTTTATAGACCAACCAACGAAAAATCCAAACCACGAAAGATAGTACAACCCACGAATCTAACCCATCCTCGATATCCCAGGGGTTATTATCACTGTCGTTCGATATCCACCCCTGGAATATGGCATATCAAGACTGAAAGCAGTTCAGGAGAAAATATAATAAATCAGGCCTGCAGAAATGTCCTTTGAAGATTATTGAAACAGCCACGCCCAACGTCAAAGCGACACAGTCAACCACAGTGTACCATTATTCAATTCCTTTGATGTACGTCAAAGGACCAAACTATCTTCCCGTCTGTCTCATCTGTGGTCGCACACAGAGACTTCGGGTGACATATTCCATGGGTGTATGTTATAACAGTGATAGTAACCCTTGGAGTTTCGAGGATCGCCTACATAACTCTGCCTTCTTCTAGGCTTTGTCTCACCGACTAAAGTTAGTCGTGTTGATTGTGAGCATTCACTGTTTTAACCGATGACAATGCCATTGCTTCACTTCACTAGATTCCATGCATGGTGTTACAAAGAACAATGATGTAGTAGCCTTACACAAGCATATATAATTCGATCAAATGCATCTATAACTAGTATAAACCATGTTATGATCCATATGATAATGAATATATAAAACGGTGTTTTCTACTGTTGAAATCTGATAAACCCTTAGTTTCCCCTTTGTACCTATCACCTATTCCCCTGGGAGAGTTTCCTAATATCACAAACATATTAAATATCACTACACTATCTCTATTCAATAACAATAATATTAAATATTAAGTGACGGCTTAGGTTAATACAACGACATTTTCTAACTGTTCATCTAAACCAAGTTCGCTAGCCAAGGGTTTTCAGTACATGTCAGAGAGAACATCGTACTGAATATCTTTGGTTAGCGAAGTTGCATCAAATCATAAATGCTGCTTTTTTGTCATAGTTCTATTAGTCCTATCTATTTTAAACATTACACCGTAAATGTCGTTATAAAATGACATTAATCCGGTTTCAGTTTAAAAACTCCGATGTTGTTTTATTTATTATTGAAAAGCATGATTCTGGGTAGAAAACACCAGGATACTACGGCCTGACCACATCACAAGGACTCCACCAATATACCACAGCCTGACCACATCACAAGGAGACACCAGTATACCACAGTCTGACCACATCACAAAGGAGACACCAATATACCGCAGCCTGACCACATCACATGAAGACAACAATAATCCACAGCCTGACCACTCCACAAGGATACACCAATATACCACAGTCCTACCACATCACAAGAAGATACCAATAGACCACACCCTGACCACATCACCAGGTGACACCAATATACCACAGCCTGACCACATCACAAGGACACGCCAATATACCACAGCCTGACCACATCACAAGGACACACCAATAGAACACAGTCTGACCACATCACAAGGACACACCAATATACCACAGCCTGACCACATCACAAGGAGACACTAATATACTACAGCCTGACCAGATCACAAGGAGACACCAATATACCACACCCTGACCACATCACAAGGAGACACCAATATACCGCAGCCTGACCACATCACCAGGTGACACCAATATACCACAGCCTGACCACATCACAAAGACACGCTAATATACCACACCCTGACCACATCACAAGGACACACCAATAGAACACAGTCTGACCACATCACAAGGACACACCAATATACCACAGCCTGACCACATCACAAGGACACACCAATATACCACAGCCTGACCACATCACAAGGACACACGAATATACCACAGCCTGACCACATCACAAGGAGACAACAATATACCACAGCCTGACCACATCACAAGAAGACAATAGTAAACCACAGCCTGACCACATCAAAAGGAGACAACAATAAACCACAGCCTGACCACATCACAAGGATACACCAATATTCATAGCCTGACCACATCACAAGGAGACACCAATATACCACAGCCTGACCACATCACATG
Organism: Argopecten irradians; assembly: GCF_041381155.1. Lineage (NCBI taxonomy): Eukaryota > Metazoa > Mollusca > Bivalvia > Pectinida > Pectinidae > Argopecten > Argopecten irradians. Next base: position 10,279,565 of record NC_091145.1, on the reverse strand, counting down.
GAGACAACAATAAACCACAGCCTGACCACATCACAAGGAGACAACAATAAACCACAGCCTGACCACATCACATGGAGACAACAATAAACCACAGCCTGACCACATCACAAGGAGACAACAATAAACCACAGCCTGACCACTTCACAAGGATACACCAATATACCACAGCCTGACCACATCACAAGGAGACACCAATATACCACAGCCTGACCACATCACATGGAGACAACAATAAACCACAGCCTGACCACATCACAAGGAGACAACAATAAACCACAGCCTGACCACATCACATGGAGACAACAATAAACCACAGCCTGACCACATCACAAGGAGACAACAATAAACCACAGCCTGACCACATCACAAGGAGACAACAATATACCACAGCCTGACCACATCACAAGGAGACACCAATATACTACAGCCTGACCACATCACAAGGAGACACCAATATACCACAGCCTGACCACATCACAAGGAGACACCAATATACCACAGCCTGACCATATAACAAGGAGACACCAATATACCACAGCCTGATCACATCACAAGGAGACACATATATACCACAGTCTGACCACATCACAAGGAGACAACAATAAACCACAGCCTGACCACATCACATGGAGATACCAATATACTACAGCCTGACCACATCACAAGGAGACACCAATGTACCACAGTCTGACCACATCACAAAGAGACACCAATATATTACAGCCTGACCACATCACAAGGAGACACCAATATACCACAGCCTGACCACATCACAAGGAGACACCAATAAACCACAGCCTGACCACATCACAAGGAGACACCAATATACCACAGCCTGACCACATCACAAGGAGACACCAATATACCACAGCCTGACCACATCACAAGGAGACAACAATAAACCACAGCCTGACCACATCACAAGGAGACAACAATAAACCACAGCCTGACCACATCACAAGGAGACACCAATATACTACAGCCTGACCACATCACAAGGAGACACCAATATACCACAGCCTGACCACATCACCAGGAGACACCAATATACTACAGCCTGACCACATCACAAGGAGACACCAATATACTACAGCCTGACCACATAACAAGGAGACAACAATATACCACAACCTGACCACATCACAAGGAGACAACAATAAACCACAGCCTGACCACTTCACAAGTATGCACTAATATATCACATCCTGCCCACATCACAAGGAGACACCAATATACAACAGTCTGACCACATCACAAGGAGACACCAATATACCACACCCTGCCCACATCACATGGAGACAACAATATACCGCAGTCTGACCACATCACAAGGAGACAACAATATACCACAGCCTGACCACATCACATGGAGACAACAATATACCACACCCTGACCACATCACAAGGAGACAACAATATACCACACCCTGACCACATCACATGGAGACAACAATAAACCACACCCTGACCACATCACAAGGAGACACCAATATACCACACCCTGACCACATCACAAGGAGACACCAATATACCACAGTCCTACCAAATCACAAGGAGACACCAATAAACCGCAGTCTAACCACATCACAAAGGAGACACCAATATACCACAGCCTGACCACATGACAAGTAGACACCAATATACCACAGCCTGACCACATCACCAGGAGACACCAATATACTACAGCCTGACCACATCACAAGGAGACACCAATATACTACAGCCTGAACACATAACAAGGAGACAACAATATACCACACCCTGACCACATCACAAGGAGACAACAATAAACCACAGCCTGACCACTTCACAAGTATGCACTAATATATCACATCCTGCCCACATCACAAGGAGACACCAATATACCACACCCAGACCACTTCATAAGCAGACACTAATATACTACAGCCTGACCACATCACAAGGAGACACCAATATACCACAGTCCTTCCAAATCAAAAGGAGACACCAATATACCGCAGTCTGACCACATCACGAGGAGACACCAATATACTACAGCCTGACCACATCACAAGGACACACCAATATACCACAGCCTGACCAAATCACAAGGAGACAACAATATACCACAGCCTGACCACATCACAAGGAAACAACAATAAACCACACCCTGACAACATCGCAAGGAGACACCAATATACTATAGCCTGACCACATCACAAGGAGACACCAATATACCACACCCTGCCCACATCACAAGGAGACACCAATATACCACAGTCTGACCACATCACAAGGAGACACCAATATACCACACCCTGACCACATCACAAGGGGACAACAATATACCGCAGTCTGACCACATCACAAGGAGACAACAATATACCACACCCTGCCCACATCACAAGCAGACACCAATATACAACAGTCTGACCACATCACAAGGAGACACCAATATACCACACCCTGACCACATCACAAGGGGACAACAATATACCGCAGTCCTGCCACCACATCACAGGAGACAACAATATACCACACCCTGCCCACATCACAAGCAGACACCAATATACAACAGTCTGACCACATCACAAGGAGACACCAATATACCACAGTCTGACTCAAGTAACCCACACCCTGACCACATCACAAGGGGACAACAATATACCGCAGTCTGACCACTTCACAAGTATGCACTAATATATCACATCCTGCCCACATCACAAGGGGACAACAATATACCGCAGTCTGACCACTTCACAAGTATGCACTAATATACCACACCCTGACCACATCACAAGGGGACAACAATATACCGCAGTCTGACCACATCACAAGGAGACAACAATATACCACAGCCTGACCACATCACAAGGAGACAACAATATACCACAGCCTGACCACATCACATGGAGACAACAATATACCACACCCTGACCACATCACAAGGGGACAACAATATACCGCAGTCTTACCACATCACAAGGAGACACCAATATACCACACCCTGCCCACATCACATGGAGACAACAATATACCGCAGTCTGACCACATCACAAGGAGACAACAATATACCACAGCCTGACCACATCACATGGAGACAACAATATACCACACCCTGACCACATCACAAGGAGACAACAATATACCACACCCTGACCACATCACATGGAGACAACAATAAACCACACCCTGACCACATCACAAGGAGACACCAATACACCACACCCTGACCACATCACAAGGAGACACCAACATACCACAGTCCTACCAAATCACAAGGAGACACCAATAAACCGCAGTCTAACCACATCACAAAGGAGACACCAATATACCACAGCCTGACCACATGACAAGTAGACACCAATATACCACAGTCTGACTACATCTCAAAGGAGACACCAATATACCACAGCCTGACCACATGACAAGTAGACACCAATATACCACAGCTTGATTACATCACAACAAGACACTAATATACCACAGCCTGACCACATCACAAGGGGACACCAATATACATAGCCTAACCACATCACAAGGAGACACTAATATACCACAGCCTGACCACATCAAAAAAAGACCCCAATATACCACAGTCTGACTACATCACAAGGAGACACCAATATACCACAGTCTGACTACATCACAAGGAGACACCAATATACCATAGTCTGAGCACATAACAAGTAGACACCAATATACCGCAGCCTGACCATATCACAAGGAGACACCAATATACCACATTCTGACCACATCACAAAGAAGACACCCGTATACCACAGTCTGACCACATCGCAAAGGAGACACCAATATACCACAGTCTGACCACATCACAAAGGAGACACCAATATAACACAGCCTGACCACATGACAAGTAGACACCAATATACCACAACCTGACCACATCAAAAGAAGACACCAATATACCACAGTCTGACTACATCACAAGGAGACACCAATATACCACAGTCTGACTACATCAAAAGGAGACACTAATATACCACAACCTGACCACATCACAAGGAGACACCAATATACCACAGCCTGACCACATCACAAAAAGACACCAATATACCACAGCCTGACCACATCACAAGGAGACACCAATATACATAGCCTAACCACATCACAAGGAGACACCAATATACCACAGTCTGACCACATCACAAGGAGACACCAATATACCACAGTCTGACCACATCAAAAGAAGACACCAATATACCACAGTCTGACTACATCACAAAGGAGACACCAGTATAACACAGTCTGACCACATCAGAAGGAGGCACCAATATACCATAACCTGACCACATCAAAAGAAGACACCAATATACCACAGTCTGACTACATCACAAGGAGACACCAATATACCACAGTCTGACCACATCACAAGGAGACAATAATATACCGCAGTCTGACCACATCACGAGAAGACACCAATATACCGCAGTCTGACTACATCACAAGGAGACACCAATATACCAGGGTCTAACCACATAACAAGTAGACACCAATATACCGCAGCCTGACCATATCACAAGGAGACACCAATATACCACAGTCTGACCACATCACAAGGAGACACCCGTATACCACAGTCTGACCACATCACAAAGGAGACACCAATATACCACAGTCTGACCACATCACAAAGGAGACACCAATATAACACAGCCTGACCACATGACAAGTAGACACCAATATACCACAGTCTGACCATATCACAAGGAGACACCAATATACCACAGCCTGACCACATGACAAGTAGACACCAATATACCACATTCTGACCATATCACAAGGAGACACCAATATACCACAGTCTGACCACACCACAAAGAGACACCAATATACCACAGTCTGACCACATCACAAGGACACACCAATATACCATAGTCTGACCACTTCACAAGGAGACGCCAATATACATAGCCTAACCACATTACAAGGAGACACTCATATACCACAGCCTGACAACATCAGCAGGAGGCACCAATATACCACAACCTGACCACATCAAAAGAAGACACCAATATACCACAGTCTGACTACATCACAAGGAGACACCAATATACCACAGTCTGACCACATCACAAGTAGACACCAATATACCGCAGCCTGACCATATCACAAGAAGACACCAATATACCACAGTCTGACCACATCACAAAGGAGACACCAATATACCACAGTCTGACCACATCACAAAGGAGACACCAATATAACACAGCCTGACCACATGACAAGTAGACACCAATATACCATGGCCCGACCATATCACAAGGAGACACCAATATACCACAGCCTGACCACATGACAAGTAGACACCAATATACCACAGCCTGACCATATCACAAGGAGACACCAATATACCACAGTCTGACCACACCACAAAGAGACACCAATATACCACAGTCTGACCACATCACAAGGACACACTAATATACCATAGTCTGACCACATCACAAGGACACACTTATATACCACAGTCTGACCACATCACAAGGAGATGCCAATATACCACAGTCTGACCACATCACAAGGACACACCAATATATCACAGCCTGACCACATCACAATGACACACCAATATACCATAGCCTGACTACACCACAAGAAGACACTAATATACCACAGCCTAACAACATCACAAGCAGACACCAATATACATAGCCTAACCACATCACAAGGAGACACTAAAATACCACAGCCTGACAACATCAGAAGGAGACACCAATATACCACAACCTGACCACATCACAAGGAGACACCAATATACCACAGCCTGACCACATCAAAAGAAGACACCAATATACCACAGTCTGACTACATCACAAGGAGACACCAATATACCACAGTCTGACTACATCACAAGGAGACACCAATATACCATAGTCTGACCACATCACAAGTAGACACCAATATACCACAGTCTGACCACATCACAAAGGAGACACCAATATACCACAGTCTGACCACATCACAAAGGAGACACCAATATACCACAGTCTAACCACATCACAAGGAGACACCAATATACCACAGTCTGACCACATCACAAGTAGACACCAATATACCACAGTCTGACCACATCACAAAGGAGACACCAATATACCACAGTCTGACCACATCACAAAGGAGACACCAATATACCACAGTCTAACCACATCACAAGGAGACACCAATATACCACAGTCTGACCACATCACAAGGACACACTTATATACCACAGTCTGACCACATCACAAGGAGATGCCAATATACCACAGTCTGACCACATCACAAGGACACACCAATATACCACAGCCTGACCACATTACAATGACACACCAATATACCATAGCCTGACTACACCACAAGAAGACACTAATATACCACAGCCTGACCACATCACAAGCAGACACCAATATACATAGCCTAACCACATCACAAGGAGACACTAATATACCACAGCCTGACAACATCAGAAGGAGACACCAATATACCACAACCTGACCACATCACAAGGAGACACCAATATACCACAGTCTGACCACATCAAAAGAAGACACCAATATACCACAGTCTGACTACATCACAAGGAGACACCAATATACCACAGTCTGACTACATCACAAGGAGACACCAATATACCATAGTCTGACCACATCACAAGTAGACACCAATATACCACAGTCTGACCACATCACAAAGGAGACACCAATATACCACAGTCTGACCACATCACAAAGGAGACACCAATATACCACAGTCTAACCACATCACAAGGAGACACCAATATATTACAGCCTGACTACATCACAAGAAGACACTAATATACCACAGCCTGACAACATCAGAAGGAGGCACCAATATACCACAGTCTTGCTACATCACAAGGAGACACCAATATACCACAGTCTGACTACATCACAAGGAGACACCAATATACCATAGTCTAACCACATCACAAGTAGACACCAATATACCGCAGCCTGACCATATTACAAGGAGACACCAATATACCACAGTCTGACTACATCTCAAAGGAGACACCAATATACCACAGTCTAACCACATCACAAGGAGACACCAATATATTACAGCCTGACCACATCACAAGAAGACACTAATATACCACAGCTTGACCACATCACAAGGAGACACCAACATACATAGCCTAACGACATCACAAAGGAGACACCAATATACCACAACCTGACCACATCACAAGGAGACACCAATATACCACAGTCTAACCACATCACAAGGAGACACCAATGTACCACAGTCTGACCACATCACAAGAAGACACCAATATACACAGCCTGACCACATCACAAGGAGACACCAATATACCACAGTCTAACCACATCACAAGGAGACACCAATATACCACAGCCTGACCACATCACAAGAAGACACCAATATACACAGCCTGACCACATCACAAGGAGACACCAATATACCACAGCCTGACCACATCACAAGGAGACACCAATAAACCACAGCCTGACCACATCACAAGGAGACACCAATATACACAGCCTGACCACATCACAAGGAGACACCAATATACTACAGTCTGACCACATCACAAGAAGACACCAATAGACCACACCCTGACCACATCACAAGGAGACACCAATATACACAGCCTGACCACATCACAAGGAGACACCAATATACTACAGTCTGACCACATCACAAGGAGACACCAATATACTACAGTCTGACCACATCACAAGGAGACACCAATATACACAGCCTGACCACATCACAAGGTGACACCAATATACCACACCCTGACCACATCACAAGAAGACACCAATAGACCACAGTCTGACTACATCACAAGGAGACACCAATATACCATAGTCTGACCACATCACAAGGAGACACCAATATACACAGCCTGACCACATCACAAGGAGACACCAATATATACTACAGTCTGACCACATCACAAGGTGACAACAATATACCACAGCCTGACCATATCACAAGAAGACACCAATATACTACAGTCTGACCACATCACAAAGGAGACACCCGTATACCATAGTCTGACTACATCACAAGGAGACACCAATATACCATAGTCTGACCACATAAAAAGGAGACACCAATATACTACAGTCTGACCACATCACAAGGAGACACCAATATACTACAGTCTGACTACATCACAAGGAGACACCAATATACCATAGTCTGACCACATCACAAGTAGACACCAATATACCACAGTCTGACCACATCACTAAGGAGACACCAATATACCACAGTCTGACCACATCACAAAGGAGACACCAATATACCACAGTCTAACCACATCACAAGGAGACACCAATATACCACAGTCTGACCACATCACAAGTAGACACCAATATACCACAGTCTGACCACATCACAAAGGAGACACCAATATACCACAGTCTGACCACATCACAAAGGAGACACCAATATACCACAGTCTAACCACATCACAAGGAGACACCAATATACCACAGTCTGACCACATCACAAGGACACACTTATATACCACAGTCTGACCACATCACAAGGAGATGCCAATATACCACAGTCTGACCACATCACAAGGACACACCAATATACCACAGCCTGACCACATCACAATGACACACCAATATACCATAGCCTGACTACACCACAAGAAGACACTAATATACCACAGCCTGACCACATCACAAGCAGACACCAATATACATAGCCTAACCACATCACAAGGAGACACTAATATACCACAGCCTGACAACATCAGAAGGAGACACCAATATACCACACCCTGACCACATCACAAGGAGACACCAATATACCACAGTCTGACCACATCAAAAGAAGACACCAATATACCACAGTCTGACTACATCACAAGGAGACACCAATATACCACAGTCTGACTACATCACAAGGAGACACCAATATACCATAGTCTGACCACATCACAAGTAGACACCAATATACCACAGTCTGACCACATCACAAAGGAGACACCAATATACCACAGTCTGACCACATCACAAAGGAGACACCAATATACCACAGTCTAACCACATCACAAGGAGACACCAATATATTACAGCCTGACTACATCACAAGAAGACACTAATATACCACAGCCTGACAACATCAGAAGGAGGCACCAATATACCACAGTCTTGCTACATCACAAGGAGACACCAATATACCACAGTCTGACTACATCACAAGGAGACACCAATATACCATAGTCTAACCACATCACAAGTAGACACCAATATACCGCAGCCTGACCATATTACAAGGAGACACCAATATACCACAGTCTGACTACATCTCAAAGGAGACACCAATATACCACAGTCTAACCACATCACAAGGAGACACCAATATATAACAGCCTGACCACATCACAAGAAGACACTAATATACCACAGCTTGACCACATCACAAGGAGACACCAATATACATAGCCTAACGACATCACAAAGGAGATACCAATAAACCACAACCTGACCACATCACAAGGAGACACCAATATACCACAGTCTAACCACATCACAAGGAGACACCAATGTACCACAGTCTGACCACATCAGAAGAAGACACCAATATACACAGCCTGACCACATCACAAGGAGACACCAATATACCACAGTCTAACCACATCACAAGGAGACACCAATATACCACAGCCTGACCACATCACAAGAAGACACCAATATACACAGCCTGACCACATCACAAGGAGACACCAATATACCACCACAGCCTGACCACATCACAAGGAGACACCAATAAACCACAGCCTGACCACATCACAAGGAGACACCAATATACACAGCCTGACCACATCACAAGGAGACACCAATATACTACAGTCTGACCACATCACAAGAAGACACCAATAGACCACACCCTGACCACATCACAAGGAGACACCAATATACACAGCCTGACCACATCACAAGGAGACACCAATATACTACAGTCTGACCACATCACAAGGAGACACCAATATACTACAGTCTGACCACATCACAAGGAGACACCAATATACACAGCCTGACCACATCACAAGGTGACACCAATATACCACACCCTGACCACATCACAAGAAGACACCAATAGACCACAGTCTGACTACATCACAAGGAGACACCAATATACCATAGTCTGACCACATCACAAGGAGACACCAATATACACAGCCTGACCACATCACAAGGAGACACCAATATATACTACAGTCTGACCACATCACAAGGTGACAACAATATACCACAGCCTGACCATATCACAAGTAGACACCAATATACTACAGTCTGACCACATCACAAAGGAGACACCCGTATACCATAGTCTGACTACATCACAAGGAGACACCAATATACCATAGTCTGACCACATCACAAGGAGACACCAATATACTACAGTCTGACCACATCACAAGGAGACACCAATATACTACAGTCTGACCACATCACAAGGTGACAACAATATACCACAGCCTGACCACATCACAAGGACACACCAATATACACAGCCTGACCTCATCACAAGGACACCACCAATATACACTGCCTGACCACATCACAAGGAGACACCAATATACCGCAGTCTGACCACATCACAAGGAGACACCAATATACACAGCCTGACCACATCACAAGGTGACACCAATATACCACACCCTGACCACATCACAAAAAGACACCAATAGACCACAGTCTGACTACATCACAAGGAGACACCAATATACCATAGTCTGACCACATCACAAGGAGACACCAATATACCACAGCCTGACCACATCACAAGGACACCACCAATATACCACAGCCTGACCACATCACAAGGAGACACCAATATACCACACCCTGACCACATCACAAGGAGACAATAATATACCACAGCCTGACCACATCACAAGGAGACACCAATATACCACAGCCTGACCACATCACAAGGAGACACCAATATACCACAGCCTGACCACATCACAAGGAGACACCAATATACCACAGTCTGACCACATCACAAGGAGACACCAATATACCACAGCCTGACCACATCACAAGGAGACACCAATATACCACAGCCTGACCATATCACAAGGAGACACCAATATACCACAGCCTGACCATATCACAAGGAGACACCAATATACCACAGTCTGACCACATCACAAGGAGACACCAATATACCACAGTCTGACCACATCACAAGGAGACACCAATATACCACAGCCTGACCACATCACAAGGAGACACCAATATACTACAGCCTGACCACATCACAAGGAGACAACAATAAACTACAGCCTGACCACATCATAAGGAGACACCAATATACTACAGTCTGACCACATCACAAAGGAGACACCCGTATACCACAGTCTGACCACATCACAAGGAGACACCCGTATACCACAGTCTGACCACATCACAAGGAGACACCAATATACCACAGTCTGACCACATCACAAGGAGACACCAATATACCACAGTCTGACCACATCACAAAGGAGACACCAATATACCACAGTCCTACCACATCACAAGGGTCTCCAATATACTACATGTTGTCGCCATCAGTAAGAAAATTGTTTGAAAATACAAACGAATCAAGTTGCATTTTTTTAATTCATGAAATTCAGTGAATTCAAGTTAAGTCAATTTCATGGGTCTTTTTGAAATAAAATACTAAGATAAACAACAAGAAATACAAGTGTCTTTAAACGTTTTGATTTTAAATTGTAATTGTAAATTTGAACTTAACAGAGGTAAATTAATTAAATACAGACAGCTATTTCAATGATATGTACAACTGGACAGTTTGCAGTCATATTTATTTCATCACCGGTTATTACCCTTCATTAGACATTTATCCTGACACATTTTACGTTCTTTTATCTATAAGCAATTTCGTTCAATGGTCTTCGAGGGTCTTCAACAAACGTATTAAAGTTTGTTGTTGAAATCCATTTTTCCTTACCACTTTAAGGTTAATCATGTTATTATCTGCAACGTATGATATTCGTTAGTAGCAAAACAATGAGGGCGAGAAAGTAACGGAGAAAAGATACATCTTAACATCAGACGGCGTAAAAAAAACCAACAACACTTATATTTAAATATACTTTCTGTTGTAGCGGAAGGAAAAGTCACTCAAAATATAATATCTTTTCCGCAACAACGGCCTGAACAGTAGCTAATTATGGAGGTATAATAGACTACCGTGTAAAACAGGATCTAAAAATGACGTTAGGACATAAATACCTCACTTAAGCGCAGTATCCAAGGTTAAATACATTGGTCGAACTGCAACTGAGATCCGGAAATAGCAATCGTCGAAGCGAGAAAATAAGAACGAGGTTTTTTATGATTATAAAGAATTCATACAATGTAGTTCGGTCCCGGTCACACTGACAAGGAACAAACCAATCGCGCCATCTCGGAGTAATTTCCGTCAATCTTCGGAATCTCTCCGTGGTGATCCGATTGGGAACAACCATGACGCAAAACTCCATTATAAAATGAACTTTAATGTACCAGCAGCAGAAAACACCACTATTTTAATTGTGTCCTTGAAACCACAAGTAGGGGATATCCATGACGAAAAAGAAAAAAGTCGATTTCTCTTTCACTTGACCTTCAGATTGTCATTTTGGTTCAGTCTCAACATCGCCATCAGACCCTTACGATTTCCGAAGTTTGAACTTCATCCACCCTCATAAAAATTAGACCTATTCCTTTAACCATACAACACAGAAACTGTATCAAACTTCTATGGAGTATATGCTGTAGCATTACGAATCAGTTCCAAATGGTACCAACTCTATACCAATAGTACCGACTGTTTCCCAATAGTGTCAAATGTATACCAATAGTACCGACTGTTTCTCAATAGTGTCAAATGTATACCAATGATACCGATTTTTACCCAATGGTGTCAAATGTATACCAATGGTACCAACTGTTTCCCAATGGTATCAAATGTATACCAATGGTACCGATTGATTTCCAATAGTATCAAATGTATACCAATGGTACCGATTTTTATCCAATGGTGTCAAATGTATACCAATGGTACCGACTGTTTCCCAATAGTGTCAAATGTATACCAATTGTACCGACTGTTTCCCAATGATGTCAAATGTATACCAATGGTACCGACTGTTTCCCAATAGTGTCAAATGTATACCAATGTTACCGATTTTTACCCAATGGTGTCAAATGTATACCAATGATACCGACTGTTTCCCAATAGTGTCAAATGTATACCAATGGTACCGACTGTTTCCTGATGATGTCAAATGTATACCAATGGTACCGACTGTTTCCCAATAGTGTCAAATGTATACCAATGTTACCGATTTTTACCCAATGGTGTCAAATGTATACCAATGATACCGACTGTTTCCCAATAGTGTCAAATGTATACCAATGGTACCGACTGTTTCCTAATGGTTTCAAATGTATACCTATGGTACCGACTGTTTCCCAATAGTGTCAAAAGTATACCAATGTTACCGATTTTTACCCAATGGTGTCAAATGTATACCAATGGTACCGACTGTTTCCCAATAGTGTCAAATGTATACCAATGGTTCCGACTGTTTCCCAATAGTGACAAATGTATACCCATGGTACCGACTGTTTCCCAATGGTGTCAAATGTATACCAATGGTACCGATTATTTCCCAATGATATCAAGTGTACACCAATGGCACCGACTGTCTCAGAATGATGTCGAATGTATACCAATGGTACCGATTGTTTCCCAATGATGTCAAATGTATACCAATGGTACCGATTGTTTCCACATGATGTCAAGTGTACACCAATGGTACCGACTGTTTCCAAATAGTATCAAATGTATACCAATGGTACCGATTTTTACCCAATGGTGTCAAATGTATACCAATGGTACCGACTGTTTCCCAATGGTGTCAAATGTATACCAATGGTACCGATTGTTTCCATATGGTGCCAAGTGTACACCAATGGTACCAACTGTATACCATTGGTACCGACTACATACCAATGGTCCCAACTGTATACCAATGGTAAAAACTGACCTTTAGTCCGAAAATTAGTTATTTAGTTATTATAATTTACTCAATTTTGTCCAGTATATGTTCGATGAGTTTTTAAAGAACATGTTCTGTGCTGTTACAAAATTATTTAACTACCAATTTCTAAGGACGATTTTAAAAGTATCATATGTTCATAGAGCATTGAGGATCTAAGCTACATTAGAATAAAGAAATATTTCATGACAAGGAAAGAGATACATGCATCTTACATGTATGAATGTAAATGTCGATGTATTGGGGTGACATTGTGTAGTAAGTCTTTGTGTTTTACCAAATAGATGCTACTTTTGTATTTCCTTCATACATTTCATTTTTAATTTGTTTTAATAGATCGAGGGAGAAACATGAGCAATTAACGTGTAGACTGAAAATTCGTATTTACCTGTATATCTCCATGTACTGTAATAATTAACTACCTATTAAATCAACATACCAGTTACCGGGAACTGACGGCTGGGCGGTGGGTTTTTTTCTGTGTACTCTGGTTTTCCCCCACCATTAAACCTGGCACGTCCTTACAGGACCCTGGCTGTTAATAGGACGTAAAACTAAACAAACCAAATCAAACATAGGGAATGGATTGTTTACAAACATTTTTGAAACAAACAGGATATACAACTTTTAAATTTTGGGAGAAACAGGATGAAATTGGTCACTAAGTTTTCCTTGAAGAGGCTATGACTCAAACTTAAGTTAGACCACATTTGATGAAAATTCAATAAGCACAACGTAATTCTAATGTCAGCTTAAACAGTCCTAAAATAAGATCACAGCTTTTTGATATATAGATATTTTACAGTATATAGACGTACAACGCCTCCTCGAAATGACAAACCATAGAACTGAGCCCTAGACAAGCAACGCCTCCTCAAAATGATAAAACCATACAACATGATTCCTAGGCAAGGGAACGCCTCCTCAAAATGATAAACCATTGAACATGATTTCTGGGCAAGGGAACGCCTCCTCAAAATGATAAACCATTGAACATGATTTCTGGGCAAGGGAACGCCTCCTCAAAATGATAAACCATATAACATGATTCCTAGGCAAGGGAACGCCTCCTCAAAATGATAAAACCATACAACATGATTCCTAGGCAAGGGAAACGCCTTCTCAAAATGATAAACCATACAACATGATTCCTAGGCAAGGGAACGCCTCCTCAAAATGATAAACCATACAACATGATTCCTAGGCAAGGGAACGCCTCCTCAAATGATAAAACCATACAACATGATTCCTAGGCAAGGGAACGCCTCCTCAAAATGATAAACCATAGAACATGATTCCTAGGCAAGGGAACGCCTCCTCAAAATGATAAACCATAGAACATGATTCCTAGGCAAGGGAACGCCTCCTCAAAATGATAAACCATAGAACATGATTCCTAGGCAAGGGAACGCCTCCTCAAAATGATAAAACCATACAACATGATTCCTAGGCAAGGGAATGCCTCCTCAAATGATAAAACAATACAACATTATTCCTAGGCAAGGGACCGCCTCCTCAAAATGATAAACCATTGAACATGATTTCTGGGCAAGGGAACGCCTCCTCAAAATGATAAACCATATAACATGATTCCTAGGCAAGGGAAACGCCTTCTCAAAATGATAAACCATATAACATGATTCCTAGGCAAGGGAAACGCCTTCTCAAAATGATAAACCATACAACATGAGTCCTAGGCAAGGGAACGCCTCATCAAAATGATAAACCATAGAACATGATTCCTAGGCAAAGGGAACACCTCCTCAAAATGATAAACCATACAACATGATTTCTAGGCAAGGGAACGCCTCCTCAAAATGATAAACCATAGAACATGATTCCTAGGCAAGGGAACGCCTTCTCAAAATGATAAACCATATAACATGAGTCCTAGGCAAAGGGAACGCCATCTCAAAATGATAAACCATAGAACATGAGTCCTAGGCAAGGAAACGCCTCCTCAAAATGATAACACCATACAACATGATTCCTAAGCAAGGGAACGCCATTTCAAAATGATAAACCATAGAACATGAGTCCTAGGCAAGGGAATGCCTCCTCAAAATGATAACACCATACAACATGATTCCTAGGCAAATGGGAACGCCTCCACAAAAAGATAAAACCAAACAACATGATTCCTAGGCAAGGGAACGCCTTCTCAAAATGATAAACCACAGAACATGATTCCTAGGCAAGGGAACGCCTCCTCAAAATGATAAACCACAGAACATGATTCCTAGGCAAGGGAACGCCTCCTCAAAATGATAAACCATAGAACATGATTCCTAGGCAAGGGAACGCCTTCTCAAAAGGATAAACCATTGAACATGATTCCTAGGCAAGGGAACGCCTCCTCAAATGATAAAACAATACAACATGATTCCTAGGCAAGGGAACGCCTTCTCAAAATGATAAACCATAGAACATGATTCCTAGGCAAGGGAACGCCTCCTCAAAATGATAAAACCATACAACATGATTCCTAGGCAAGGGAATGCCTTCTCAAAATGGTAAAACCATAGAACATGATTCCTAGGCAAGGGAACGCCTTCTTAAAATGATAAACCATTGAACATGATTCCTAGGCAAGGGAACGCCTCTTCGAAATAACGAACCATAGAACATGATTTCTAGACAAGGGAACGCCTCCACAAATTGATAAAACCATAGAACACATGATTCCTAGGCAAGGGAACGCTTTCTCAAATGATAAACAATAGAACGTTATTTCTAGACAAGGGAACGCCTCCTCAAAATGATTAACAATAGAACGTTATTCCTAGACAAGGGAACGCCTCCTTAAAATGATAAAACCATAGAACACATGATTCCTAGGCAAGGGAACGCTTTCTCAAATGATAAACAATAGAACGTTATTTCTAGACAAGGGAACGCCTCCTCAAAATGATTAACAATAGAACGTTATTCCTAGACAAGGGAACGCCTCCTCAAAATGATTAACAATAGAACGTTATTCCTAGACAAGGGAACGCCACCTCAAAATGATTAACCAAGAGAGCAAACTGTTGATTTTTGTGTTATATTTCCATAACATAAATTTTTTAATCTAGTCCCATAAAATTCTGAAATTCTTAAAGATGCTCCAGTTACAGTTACAGTTACAAAAATGACTTACTTTACATCACTACCACCATTGAAAAGTTTGAGCTTCTAATTTTAATTCAAGTTAAAAATATGAAAAAATAATTAATTGCATCCCGAAAAAATTCCGTGGCACTATATATTATGTAGAATGAAGCACTGATTGCGCATGCACCAAAGGCAAAATAAATTATTTTATGTTATTTTTTGTGTTAATTAGGTATATATGTACACGATTAAACACCAATTAGTGTTCAATTGAAGAATATCATTTATGCTCTATCGGCGGAGGAGCATCTTTAAGGAACTTCTTTCTGTGAAATCATTTTGTCAATGTATCATCCAATCAGAGGCGACATTAAAATGATAATGCCGTTTTTAATGTCATGAGATGATAACACTATTTTTATGCCGATTGTTGAAAGTACAATTGAATTAAACTGATATAGTAACAGCACCAGGATTTGGACACAGCTTATTATTTATATGATATCAAACAGCGTGGAACTACATAATGATAAAAACACTAATAGATCACACATAAAAAAAATATTTATTTTGGATATTTTCACATAATATTTGTAATTTGTACAAATAACCCTGTTTTTGAGTATTACAGATTTATCTCCCTAGCGGGTAGGTATGCATATTATTTTGTGAGTGAAACTTGCATTGTATTCCTTAAAAAGTATGACGATACAATCAATACCTACCCACAAGGGCAGATAACTGTGTAATATGTAAAAACAGAAAAGCTATCATAACTTTTATCATAAATAAAAATGATACTGCATTAATATAATATATATATATATATCATACATATATTATATAATCTATGCATAAATGGAGAGCTCAGAGAGTGATCTATGTTTGTTGGGAATAAAATGATGAAATCAATAAATAAATATGGTAATTTAATTACAACAACTTTATTCATAACATATGGAATTGTTCAAACATGCAAAAATTTAGCGACTCTTATCGCTTTCAGAATTAAACATTCACACTCTTGACTTTACAAGTACATATATAATTCAAATGCAAACAATTAAACATTCTCACATAAAACCAGTCACATCCAAACTACAAAAAAGTTTGGAACGTATAAACAAATACATGTATACACATAGATTAGATACCACTGGTCAAATAATACTTCATAGTATTCAAAAGATAGGTAGTTGAATTATGATTCACAGAAACAACATTGTAAGTTGATCAAGATTATCACGAATATGAAGCAGAAGCAGACCTGAGTGATGGTTTGTTCATGAACTCTATTTCCCCATTCACCAAAATCTTACACATCCTTAAATTACAAAAGCTGTGGAGAAAACATCAAATACAACCATGGTCATATCATATGTTCAATATGTATTATACACCTTACAAAAAATTGTCAGAATTATCACATTTCCCCTTGGT
This sequence comes from Argopecten irradians, assembly GCF_041381155.1. Taxonomy (NCBI): domain Eukaryota; kingdom Metazoa; phylum Mollusca; class Bivalvia; order Pectinida; family Pectinidae; genus Argopecten; species Argopecten irradians. The sequence goes on along the minus strand of NC_091145.1, from coordinate 10,260,991 downwards.
TTCTTCAAAAAGGAGTTGATATATTGTCAGTTTGAGATATTGATAAGGCATAAGGGAGGTCAGAAAGGTTCAGAATTTGTTTGAATTCTTTAGAAGTTACAGGTATTTCACAGTGACACGGAATGAAATATTGGAATGCAGCACAATATTTGACATACAGTTTACATGAATTCATAGTTTATGGAATGATGTAGGTTCAAGTCATCAAAAAATAAATATTACACAGATTACGGGATAGAGAGCTCTACCCCAAGCATCACAAACGGTTTCAAATATTTGAGAGAAAGAGTAATAATTAAGACATCATGCTTTGAATGAGAAACTTTTTGTTTTTTAAATCTTCATAACACACCATTCCATTAAAGGTCCTTCATGGGTGAAATTTGTTCATATTTTCATTGATTGCATCAAGAAACACTATTGATGAGTTAACAAATGCACATATGTATAAAAGAAGAGCAAATTTTGAAGTTTTCATAACCCCTCGGTAATGATGGATAGATGATATAATGATGAATTGTCTCATTAACATTGTCACGTTTCCTGTACAATTTTGTTCTCAGCTTTATCCTTCGCCATCGATTCCACGAGTAGGTAACAGGCCTTCTTGTGTTTGGCCCAGTGGTTCACCTGGCATTCTCTGTAACAACAAAATTAATTCCTGAAATACATTCCTTTGTGCACGCAGAGCCTATACAAATGATGAAAATGAAGTGGACATTTCGGCTTTTTGTAGATAATAAAACCTATATAAACTTGGAAAATATACTGTTCTAATATTTTTACACAAAACAGCAGTATCATTAAAAGTCAGTGTTTTTTTTTAATTCAGCTGGAAAGATATTCAAGACCATTTCTTTTGAATTTCTGAGCTCAGTTGGTAAAATGGGAACTAACAATCACTGAATCACTAAATCATTCTTTTCGGGAATAATGTAAATAAAGGGGGTGGCGGAGGTATCCAACGTCCTGAGGGTGCTGGTCGGCGAAGATTCGGTGGAGGAATCCGAGGTGGATACTAAAAGTATTCAACAGCGCCCCATAGACGATAGTGAATAGCAACTGTAAATGGGATGGAGCATCAACACCAAGGGTTCCGTGCAAAACTTTTATTTCGTTTACATGTTTCGGATGGCTAGGCCAACCGTCATCAGAACCATGGTTCTGATGACGGTTGGCCTAGCCATCCGAAACATGTAACATTCTGATGACGGTTGGCCTAGCCATCCGAAACATGTAAACGAAATAAAAGTTTTGCACGGAACCCTGGGTGTTGATGCTCCATCCCATTTACAGTTGCTTTTCGAGAATAAGATTTAATTTTTAACAATTCCAGATAGACTTTCACAGAATTAATAAGGCGGTTTCGAGATCCCAAAATGACGTAGGTAAAATACAATTAGTCCAACCTTCCGGTGATTATGACATCACAAAATTCACGCCAACAGCTGACGTCACAATCACTGGAGGATGGGACTAACCAACAGTCTATTGTACTTTACCCACAATGTTTTGGTATTTCTAAACCCCCATATTAATATATATATTTCTAAAGTGAAGCATAAGCAAATTGAAAGGGATTTACATTAGTTGTTTACTGTAATTAAAAATTGAACTGTTTTGAAATAGAGTGCTTATAATTACCTCCGGCAGTACCACTCGTTCTGACAACGTGAGCACCGCTTACTGGCCTCGTTACCACATACGGCACACTTAGGTGGCTCCGACAGTAAATTCTGCATCATATCAAAGTTATAGGTGTCTGCCCACCTATAAGAATGAAACATGCCATTGTAAATTTATATTAAACAAGTTATAAGGCAGGTGTGCCTGCAAAACCTATAGACATACATGTATAATGATATACAATACATTTATCATACTAGATATACTACTCCTATTTTAAAACTCGGAGAGATCTACATTATGACTGGATGATAAAGGATGATGTATTTTGTTAAAAAAATTCTACACAAGGTGACCACTTTCCTCCAAACCTCTTCCCTAACTTCGTATTTTAAATACTAAACCATCTCTCCAAAATTCACATACACTCTCCCGTCATTCAGATTCTCCTAACCACTCTCCAGCATGAACCAACCACTCATCTACCCAAGCAAACTTCATACAGCTTCCTTACGTGGACATTCAACTGCTCCTTACTACCCAACACTTCTTTCCCATTTACCACTAGTTTAATTATTTCACACTCCGGATCACTTTTCCGCCTTACTACCAAATTAATCACCCAATCTCCTATCCTAACAACACTCAATCCAACCATTGTCTACTTCAAACCACTCCATCGGACTCTCCACTCTCTCCTTACCGTTTAGCCTGTGCTCTGATGTCTGCCTGAGAAGGATTGAAGTGAGTCTTTGACTGCTTCTTTGCAATCTGTTTCCATTTTCCTTCATTGTCTGAAAGAATCTTATCTCTTATTTCTGGAACCTTAAAGAAGAGAGAAAGGAATTAAAGTGGTAAAACAATACTTGCCTGGGTGCTTTATTAGTACAGTCGAGACTGTCTGAGTGACCCCCCGTATGTAAAACTCCCTGTCTTACCTGGTATGTGACCTTACTTGAGACCCCCCAACATGGTTTGCTATATAATGGGTCTGTTTTCAGCTACTCCCTGTTTTACCTAACAAACGACCATGTTTTGACAACCTTAAAACTATGAAAAGTCTGTACACTTTACCTCATATTTTCATATACTGTATTACAGATTTCCAAATAATTAGTTTTTTAAATAATTTCTGGAATACCACAAGAAAGTTAAACATGTATCAAATGTAATGTTTCAACAGCAAAGGATAATCTAAAGCTTGAAGTGACAAATAAAAATAGATCACTCTGCCTTCATTTGAAATCTGAATAAGACACAACAGGATGCGCTGGGACCGGACAAACATATGTAGCATTATAAGCCCTCTCAAATTCTATGGCAGGATCATGTCACCATACATGGATGTTGTCTGCTCTTGGCTGGGTGATCTAGCCTTGGCATGTTGCATTATAACAATTTCTACCAATTATTAATATACAAAGGACCTATTACACCTCGGGAGGGCAACATTAAATCATCCCAAGCACAGGCCCATGGGGCCTTTGAATTTTTTTTAAAGGTATCTTACAAGTTCTCTGTTACTATACTACAGAAGGTATAGGGGGTGCATGTTGTAAAGTTTGCTCTATAGATGTACATACCTGCTCTAGGATCAGATCTTTCTTGGCTGCTGGAGGATCCATCATAGACAGGTGTTCTAAATATCGTTGCATCTCTGCTAGAACAGGTAACTGGTCCAACATGATCTCTGTCAGGTATGACCTCAGCTGTATGGGGTTAAAGCTTAAAGTTAGGAGAGTTCTGAGAAATGTATATGTATTAAGCTCGAGGACACAGTGCCATGCTTTCTCTTTTTTTAAACAGCTAAGATCATGCAGAGGTAAATATTTTCTGTATAGAATGAAGCTAATGTCATTACAACTGTGGTGATTTTTATAGTATTCTGTATTTGCAGATAACAAAATTATCTGCCCTTACAGTTAGGTATTTATTGTGACATCATGTGTTTCTGAGCCTTACATCATACTTTTCAGTGATAAGGACGTGAAGTTTGTCACAATGCAAGGGAGCTAACTCTGTAATATTGCACAGGCAGGATATTTTTATTGAATGTTGTTTATTAGCTATACATGGTAACAGGAAATTCAATAATTTGTAAAAAAAATTCCAAGTCTTTAAAATATTAAAATGTAAACAATTGTTTGAAGTGCAGAAAGTGCTCTAAACATTCCACTAAAATATATGAATGTATGATATGTTTATTTCAACATAAATAAATTAATCATCATCTTGAGATTACAGCCTACCTTCAATATGATATTTTTCCTGAAGGAGTTTAAGTCATACTTCTGTTGACATGTCTGGTTCATCAGGAGCTGGAATAGGGCTAGCCATACCTGTAAACAATAACGTTAATCACAGGAAAATTTTAGAATTTAATGATATTAAATGGTGACAGTTTAACGGGTGGTTTTTTATGAGGAGCTTCTGAAAGGACTAGAATAGACTTTAAGCTGTTCTTTAATTTTAAATATACATGTACCAGATATTTTTTCAGTGCAAAACAATAATATAGATAATTGCCAGGTTTGGGACCCTGGATTCAATATCGGTACAAGAAATTTCTCAATCAGCATACACATACTGTATATCATATCAATTTATTCAATTCATTCATTTATTTTTTTCTGTATTCCATTTCAGTATAGATCTAAAACATATATATGCATTTGAACTGTATTGATGTCTAGCACAGGAAATTCGTTTGTAGTGATAATTAAATGTTGACTTACAGGATAATCTGTCTTTTTGTCATGAAAAACATATGGTTTTCACATGAACTGATGGGTGGAAACTATTAGAAACAAATGACTTTATTACTCAATATCTGCTTACAATGGCAGATAACTCTATGTCATATAAACTTTGACAATGGATAAAACTGTCAATCTTGTATAATTGCTACACTCACCTGTCCCTCTGTCTTGGTCAGTTTGAAACTGTCCTCCCGACTGACCTCCTGCCACTTGTTGTCGATGAACTTATACAGTTTACCTGTCAATCAAATTTTATCAATTTCTTTAATCATACGTATGATACATTTTCATTAAAACAATTACTTTTCAAATTTTGCACTTAACTCAAATCAAAACACTGAGAAAGAATATATCTTTTAAATGAATCATATATTTCATTGTACTTTCAATCCTACACAAATTTCATCTTCATGGAAAAAAAATTATAAGAATTGTTGAGTTCTTTTATTTGGAAGACTTTTAATTGGAATATTAAGAATGATATTTAATTTATACATTACCTCCCTTGCGCTTACTCCACGGTGGATTCTCTACCAGTTGCACTAGTAAGATAGGAATATCATGTGTGTTCAGGACGCGACTCAATACACTCAAAGGCAAGCTGTAACGTAATCAAAACTTGTGTGGGATTGGGGTATCATGTGACACGACACAACTGAACACTACAAGACACATTAGACCTTACAAAATGTCGAAAAAATTATCTTATTTTTAAAATGCTCACACAAAACTGTCCCAAAGACCTTTTTGATGGTGATTCTCTATATCTGTGAACCAGTTTTTTTGTTTAGGTCAAAGTATTGACATGCTCATTGAACACATAAAAACATTTTTTTTCATCTTAATCACTTGATGTTATTATAGTCACAACGTTAGTCTTAAAGATGCTCCACCGCTGACAGCGCATAAATGATATTCGTCATTTGAACAATAATTGGTGTTTAATCGTGTATATATATGTCTAATTAACACAGAAAATAATATAAAATAATTTATTTTGCCTTTGGTGTATGTGCAATCAGTGCTTCATTCCATATAGGATATAGTGCCATGGAATTTTTTCCGGATGCAATTAATTATTTTTCATACTTTTAACTTGAAGTAAAATAAATAACTTTTGTAACTGAAGAAAAATACTAAATTGTCTGCTCCTGTTTTAGATAGTGAAAAAATAGCATTTGTCAGCGTTGGAGCATCTTTAATAAGACTTCAAATGTGTTTTTTTTGTTCCCATTGTATTTAGATTACTACCATTTTCATGTCTTCTGCTTATAAAACCATTAAACTATTTTCTAGTTTTTAGCTCATGAAATTGATGAAAACTCAACAAAAATATTACTAGCAGACGATTACTTAAAAATCAATAGAAGATTGTTTCATTGAAAACCAATGTTTTGTTTATGATGTCACCAAAATGTGTGTTTCAACATTTTTGTCTATGACTTGATAGACAAAATGATTTAACCTATGAAAAATAATGTAACAAGGACATAGTCATTCAGATCCCCCGCCAATGGAGATATCAAAGCTGAAGTAAGTTTGATTGTGGAGACTTATGTGTATGAAAAAAAAACAGGAAAAAGGAAGTTGAGCTAAAGAAAGATGGAGTATAATTCAAGTAGAGCAGGGCTGCAATTGTTGAATCAGGTATACAGCCTTGACATTTATATTAGACTATATACACAAAGATGGGTGGAGTTTTGCAAAGTAACATTTACCATTTACCATGATATTTTCAGCAATGTTTCCATGGTAATGGAAAAAGTGCAAAAAATGAAAACCTAAAAATAGCAAAAGGTACTACTAAACCATAATAAGAATATGTCTATAAAGTTTCGTGGAAATATCTCTGCTGGTTTTAGAGTTATGCTCCGGAAATGAACCTGCTACAAAAATATGATATTTTCAGCAATGTTTCTATGGTTACAGAAAAAAGCACAAAAAGTGAAAACCTAAAAATAGCAAAAGGCACTACTAGACCATAAGAACAATGTGTCTATGAAGTTTCATGGAAATATCTCTGCTGGTTTTAGAGTTGTGCTCCGGAAACGATTCTTACACAAAAATCTGCCATTTTCAGCAATGTTTCCATGGTTACAGAAAAAAGTACAAAAAGTGAAAACCTTAAAATAGCAAAAGGCACTACTAGACCATAAGACTAATGTGCCTATGGAGTTCCGTGCATATATCTCAACTGGTTTTCCAGTTATGCTGCGGAAACGAACCTGGTACAAAAATATGATATTTTCAGCAATGTTTCCATGGTTACGGAAAAAATGCAAAAAATGAAAACCTAAAAATAGCAAAAGGCACTACTAGACCATAAGACCAATGTGTGTATGAAGTTTCGTGGAAATATCTCTACTGGTTTTAGAGTTATGCTCCGGAAACCATTCGTACGGACGGACGGATGGACGGACGGAACCCATTTGTATATCCCCCGCCAACTTCGTTGGGCGGGGGATAACAACCAAAATTGAGTTGATTGAAGTATACATACCACTCAATATGATCCACAATGTAACGTAGTAGGGATAACACCTTGATACAGATCTCAAAGGTTAACTTCTTATCCTGGTCTTGTAGTTCCTGTAACAAAATTTAATACAAATATTAAATACATCATAAAGGAGTTATGAAGAATGATTTAATGCTGATTACCGTAAATTGGGATATTTTGGATGTGGTCATATTTTGTCTTATTTGGGGTTTGGCATTTTTATGCATTTTAATAATTATTAAATGGCTTGTAGATGCATTGATCACTATATACAAACAACTTAATACATAGCCAATTTAACAAACCAAAAATTGACTATTTATTAAGTTGTTTGTATATAGCGATCAATGCATCTACAGGCCATTTATTAGGTGTAGACACATATATATGTATTCTCGGTATAATACTTAATCACATTACATAAACATACATTTAAGGTATGTGTTGTTGACCAAAAAAAGCAACGTTACCAGTGTGAGTCTTTCTTTTGTACAAATGTGTATATAATTAGATGTAATACTATTAATCACCCTCTATTAAAGACCAATATTTCAAAGGGTTGTCTTCGTATCGATAAGTCTTCAAAACTTATCACTCCAGTTTCTCATTGTTGCCGGATATATATGTAGAGACAAAGTAAAAATTCAGATTGTTTTTCTTTTGAACAAATCAAGTTATGCCAAGAATTTGCAAGGCATAGAGAAACACCAAAATTTATTCACCCTATTTTGATACAAAAACACCAAATTTTCCAAATATCCCAATTCATGCTATTTCAGCTTCTGGTAAATGGTGATGTCATATTTTGACATAATTTTTGTGGAAACTTTTACTTTGTCCACGTTGTTTCGGTATCATACTTTCTCTGTCACGCTTTAATTCAATACATAAAGTTATATTTACAGATATTATTTTTAAAGTCAATATTACATTGTAAACCTTCTCACCATGCCATTGAGATTTTGACATTTCGCTTGCCTCAAAGTCCTCCAACACCCAAAACTAACATTTCCCTAAATTAGAATAAATGTTTAAGACATAAAAACACTGAAAATGGCTTTCTCACCTCCATATTTGTTCTGCTTTCACTGTCTGCAGTAATCTCTTCGTCCTCATCATCAGATTCCATATTCTCTTTCTCTTGTGTTCTAATAAAATCAGAAATTAAAGCATTAACTATATTTCATCAGTAAACACATCTTGATCTACATAATTATATCAACAAGTTCAGCAAATTTTCATGTTTACAAGTTTTCCCATTGGCCCATTATCTTTCCGAAACGGCTTTTAATTTTTAAAATTGGAATGTAAAACGAGATCAATATTTTTGTAAAGTCACAAAAGTTATTAACTTACCATTAATACTATACGTATCATCGACTTCTGAACAATCTAATTCAAATAAATATAATGCTAATTTTCATAACGCAGGTTGTCTTGTTTCCTTCCGTCTTCCTAGATGCCACACGGTAGTTGACTATCATTGGCCAGACGGAAAATAAGCGAAATTACTCTCCACTGTTATCATATATTACGCAAGAAATCTTGCCTATGTTTGGTGTTGTAACTAATCTTAGGCCATGGGTATATATTTTCTGATGTTATTTATGTTTTTAAGAAATCTTTATGTTTTGCTCTGTACAGGTATTGGGCCTTTAAAGCAGTTGTACAAATGTAATTTACAAAAAACTGTACTTATATAACACACACATGAAGAATACTATGAATTAGAGTGAACCGTGTGATGTGCAGGTAAAATACACTACAAAATTGTAAATTGGTATGTCCATAATATCTTTCTAATTTCACTTACAGTGGTGGTTGGAAAGAATTTACCCTATTTTGTATTTATGATAGAGTTACTTCCCTTGCACATAGGTATTTATTGTAATGAGCAAGGGAAGTAACCCTGTGATATGAACCAGATTGGATAAGGCTACAATGTCTTTCAAGGAATCATTTGAACACATGAACAAGACAAGTTCTCACCTGGCCACAAGTTGTGTGAGTTTCCTGTAACAGTAGTCGACCAGATCTGTAATCTGGTCTTCAGCATTCTCGCAGCTCTCACGGAAAAACATTGTTGTCTCCAATAGTGTCGCTACTGTTGCTTCATGGTAAAGCTTAAATAAAGTCAAACCATACTTAGATCTCAATGTTTTAAACTGATATATCTGATTACCATGTCCAATAATAGAATCAAGTAAAATCAAATCAAAAGGAAAATGACTTCTAAAACTACAAAAAAAAATCAAATTCAAACAGAAGTAAGATAAACGATAATCATTATCCTTGAGTATTGGATCGTATCAGATTAAACTTTGTGTATTTAAACACTTCTGAATGTTCATAATTACATGTGCTTCATCACATACACAAGTCATGGGGACATTTAAATCCTGCTCAAGACACTACATTGAGTATCATATCTTTTTTGTTAACTAATACTAAATTTTTCACACCATGTTGAACCATTTTTATACATATCCAATATCTATTTTACACTCATAAAAAAAAATTGTTTTTACATCATACTACTACTAGTTTACTATATCACTTTGAGACACTAGAATACTGCAGAAATCAAATCTGCTATCTGTTACACCATAAATCCACTAAAACTTACCACCATGTATATAGGAAATGTAGTTTTAGGTTCAAAGTCCATATCAATCAACGCTGAGAAAATCTTGTCCTTCCATACCTCAGTCACTAGTAGGTCGTAGATCAACACTTCAAACTATATCAACAACAAATCATATTGCTTAAATAGTGTATAAATGAACCAACATTCTCATGCATATGGAGATCAGTTAAGAAATAATAAAGGGATATTCAGAAATAATTTCAGTGAACATTCAGTTTTGTCAAGTAAATCAATGTACATGTATTCCGTTTTGCATATTACAGAGTTAGCTCCCTTGCGGGTAGGTATCGATTGTTACATCATCATTTTGGGAGCGCAATTCAAGTTGTTTTCTCCGAAAAGTATGACATTAAGCTCGTAACCACATGACGTCATAATCAATACCTACCCGAAAGGACAGATAACTTTTGTAATATGCAAATACAGAATATGTTGCAAGTGCAATAATACTAAACAAGAGGCCCAAAGGGCCTTAACGTTCATCTGACTACCTTGGCAATAGTAAAATTAATTATATATGGTGTCACTTTGTCAGGACCATGTCAGGATCATTTTCAATTTCTTTCAACAAATTTTATTTCAAACAAGAGGCCCAAGGGCCTTAACATATAGGAAATTAATTAGATATAGTGTCATGGTAGCCATCTTCGATTTGTGATCAACCAGAGATGTAACAATACTTTGTCGGGCCCATGTCAGGATCATTTCAGCCAAATCGCACCGGTAGAACTTGAGAAGAAGTTCGAAATATGTTTTCAAGATGGCGGCTGTGGCTGCCATCTTGGATTTCGGATCAATCCGACAAATAATAACGCTTTGTCGGGACCATGTCAGGATCATTTCATACAAGTTTCAGCCAAATCGCACCAGTAGAACTTGAGAAGAAGTTCAAAATGTGTTTTCAAGATGGCGGCTGTGGTGGCCATCTTGGATTTCGAATCGACCTGAAAAATAACAACACTTTGTCGGGACCATGTCAGGATCATTTCATGCAAGTTTCAGCCAAATCGCACCAGTAGAACTTGAGAAGAAGTTCAAAATGTGTTTTCAAGATGGCGGCTGTGGCGGCCATCTTGGATTTCGGATTGACCCGAAAAATAACAACACTTTGTCAGGACCATGTCAGGATCATTTCATGCAAGTTTCAGCCAAATCGCACTGGTAGAACTTGAGAAGAAGTTAAAAATGTGTTTTCAAGATGGCGGCTGTGGCGGCCATCTTGGATTTCGGATTGACCCGAAAAATAACAACACTTTGTCAGGACCATGTCAGGATCATTTCATGCAAGTTTCAGCCAAATCGCACTGGTAGAACTTGAGAAGAAGTTCAAAATGTGTTTTAAAGATGGCGACTGTGGCGGCCATCTTGGATTTCGGATCGACCCGAAAAATACTAATACTTTGTCGGGACCATGTCAGGATCATTTCATGCAAGTTTCAGCCAAATCGCACCAGTGGAACTTAAGAAGAAGTTAAAAATGTGTTTTCAAGATGGCAGCTGTGGCGGCCATCTTGGATTTCAGATTGACCCGAAAAATAACAACACTTTGTCGGGACCGTGTCAGGATCATTTCATGCAAGTTTCAGTCAAATCGCACTGGTAGAACTTGAGAAGAAGTTCAAAATGTGTTTTCAAGATGGTGGCTGTGGCGGCCATCTTGGATTTCGGATTGACCCGAAAAATAACAACACTTTGTCGGGATCATGTCAGGATCATTTCATGCAAATTTCAGCCAAATTGCACCGGTAGAACTTGAGAAGAAGTTCAAAATGTGAAAAGTTAACGCACAGCGGATGGCGGACGACGACGGACGAAACATGATGACTATAGGTCATCCTGACCCTTCGGGTCAGATGACCTAAAAACACAATTAGCAAAATTCCTTCCTACATTGGATGTGAATTTTAGCCTTGACAAGGCCTATCATATGGAGGTAAAATGTCAAAATATTCATCATAGTTACCTACTTTTCATAAATGACAGATTTACATACGTAATGCAGTGATTTTTCAAGGTATTTTGGGAAAAAAGTTTTTGACACCTATTGGGAATTTTTTATCGTGAAAATCTTTTATCAGGACAGCTTTTTTTCTTAGCAATTTGATATGGGAATTTTTCATTGTAATTGGGAAAAATATAGAGGGTTTGGCATTGGGAATGGGGTCGTTTACCGACACCAGTTATATGAGGAGAAAAATCACTGTAATGTCAAGCTTCACGTCACATTAGGAATCAGAATCATCACTAAACTTAAACAATAGAAAATTATGTGTTTAAAAGTATTATTTGGAATACATTTTTTTAATCCCTAGACACCACCATACTATTGCTATAACATATTTTAGAAAGATAGGTAAGCTTATTCGTAGGAAATGGGCATTGATCAGTGAAATTGATGTAATACTTAACTCACTCACTTTACTGTGAAAATACTGTCCAAACTACAAACCTTGCCGAATGAGATGAAAAAGTCTTTCACAAACTCATCTTCTTGAGCAGAAGCATTCATTACCGCCTGCATGTTCAGTTTCTCCAACATCTCGTGTTGTCTCGACCAACTGTAATCAAAGTAACAGATGCAATTATCTTCCAAAACCATATTTTGTAATATGTATCTTTAAGGCCAATTTATACCAGGAATCAAACCCAGATTTCCCTACCGACTCGCAACTGTCTGAGTATACTACTGATCAAGTCCATGAATAATGTTTGGTTAATGTTTAGTGACAGTTACAGACTGATACATGTAGCGGGATTGGGCTGGGTTGATCATCGAAGACCAGGTAGCTCAGCTGTAGATCATTCAGCTATTGTTCTGAGATCCCAGGTTCCAATCCCCATCTGGCCGCTACATTTTCTTCTCTCCTGTTACAAACTTTGCACACAACTAAAAATCCTACCGTGGTGGTATAACGGTCATGTATGTCTTTGAGGGCATAGACTTTGAAAAAGAAGGAAGAAGTCTATCTGGAGTTGACAAAAGACATGGTAAAATTATTCATACTATTTATACTGCTCCAGCGTATTAGCTGATTATTTCATTAGCATCAAATGGAACATAAGTTATCATAGTTGTTCTTCATCGAAAATCAAACTTTGTTGGATTGTTGGGATTTACAGTTATGTGCTAAAAGTTTTTGTAATTTTTATTTTTCTCCATATATTCTATGTATTTTTACATTTTTTCTTTGATTTTTTTTCTGATCTCATCTATTGGCGGATTTTTAGCAATTTTGGCATAGTTGTAGAAAATTATCTCCACTTAGGTAAAAATGAAAATGACGAAGACTTTTGGCGCACGACTGTACTTTGTAGCTAGGCTACGGTAATGCAAGGAATTTGAGAGATGTTTCTGGAACATTATGGTTTAGAAACCACCAGATTAAAATAACGCCCCTTCCATAACAGTATATATACAAAATGGACGATATATGTTCCATGAAGCACATTTCATGTTAAAAACATTTGGTCATTTTCATTCAGCAACATTGTTGTTTACCATAGAAACCGAACGCCGAAAAACTTACTCTGAACTTCCAACATCTCTGAGTTTGTATTTCACTAGTCTTTCCACATAGGCTTCAGCCTCTACCGACATTAACACATGTCCTGTATCCGAACTCATTTTCTTATCGGTTTGTGGCAGGAATTCGTCGGTTATGACAGTTTATCTCGTAAAACGCTATCGATGGATTCACACAGGCACATGCATGCCTCGTCGATTTGTAAACTTCCGGTGATACGGAGAAAATGAAATAAATGTCAGGAATACTTAAGCAAAATAGTTTTGATATATTTCGATATTTACATTACACAAGTTTAATAAAAAGCCATGCATATACAATATTTTAATAATTAATCGAACATTCTATCTTATCTGATAGCAGTCACGTTCTCGAAGCGGAAGAAAAGAAAAATGGCGGGAGATTTTAACTAAAAAGATTACCTATATTATATGATTACAGGATTCCCTAAACCCTTTTCCACGGCGTGTTAAGACAATCTTTACGTTTGGGAAATTTCTCTCTATCTTACAACACTTTGTTAAAGACCACATATTCATGGATGAAGAGAATTTACTTAAATTAATGAACGATAACTCTGGAGAGACAATATTTATGCTCTGTACAGGCTACAATAACTTTACTCATTCTATTACCTAGCTAAGCAAGGCATACATAAGGCCTAAAATTCCATTTTTTCTTTGATAGAGAAAATAGTGTTTCATTGGAGGTATTTTGATTTAATTGTTATACATACCTAATTGTCTAAATTATTATTGCTTCTGATATTTGAAAAGATTTTTTTTGTGAGTTAACCATTGTTGTAATATCATCTCTAAGATTCACAGGGACCTGGCACGACTTTTTTAAACTAACAGTATACATATATATATATTACTTGATACTATAATATATACATGTACTATTGGTTAAAAAAAATTGTGCCAGGTCCCTGTGCTAAGGTTATAACACATAAGATATGTGGATGCATGTAGTCCACTACATGTCAGTTTCTATATACTAAAACAATAATTATATTTTAATCTCTAATATCATGGTTAGGCCAAAAAAAATTATATGCATGTTTCAGGTTACATGACTGAAAAAATAGGGTAGGTCGGTCGGGAATTTACCTGAAACACACATTTTTTTTGGTCTTATAAAGGCCCACTACCTTTCCAAGCAAAATTTAAAGATTACTTAAAAACTTTAACAACAGAAAATACAAATATGGATGGCAAAAGATTAGGTTCATGGTAATAAATACCAAGCACATGCAAAATTTCCTGTATAATATATGATAACTGTGGAGGCTCAATTCGCTGTTTCTGGTGCAGTGATATTCATGCCGACTACCCCACGATATTTAGGACGACGGGGGGTTTGGGAAACAGATGAAGACCCACATTATGAAAATTAACATTTTATATATTTCAATTAAAGTTTTCAGACAATGATGATGAGTGTAGTATTGACGGAAAGTTAAATACTTTTACGACTCTTCAAAATTATCAATCTTGTTTTACATTCCCTTTTTAAAAATTGAAAGGAAAAGGTAGTGGGACTTTTAAGTCACTGCTGGGGGTCATGTGACAAAGTACATATGCAAAAATGGGATGCTTTTGATTTATAATGTGCTTAGCTGGTAAAAAGGATACAGGAGCTGTATATCAGAATACTAAAAGTATAACCACAGGCATTTGGCTCTATAGACATTTTCTCTCTATATATATATATGTAGTATTGTGTTGTGTGTCGTGTTGACACAATATTGCATATATATACAGAGAAAATGTCTATAGAGTCAAACGCCTGTGGTGTAACCAGAACAGAAATATACATGACGGTCAACTTAATCTTAATCAGTATGATTCTATGTCTATATTTGATCTTACATAAATGTATGATAACTTTTTATTATTTTTTTATGATATTTTCATTCATCAATCTATAAACTAAATGATATTTTATCATGAACATAAACTGTAGGATCCATCAAAAAACCTATAAGCGGTATTCAAAAATCATAATTCAATGAATAATCATAAACTAACTGACTTTTAACTTAAACGTACCTAAGATTTTTATTAAACAACTTAAGTTTGTTATCAGAGATTGATATAGTAGGCCTATACATTTCAATCTCTGGTTACATAAAAAAATTGGTTGTGTTGTTTTCCCTCTCCCTCTTCAAATGTATTTGGCAAAAATGACTGAATTACAATTTGCCTTATATGATATAAAAAAATATTTACACCCTCTACTATACATGTATTTTAAGTGTGCCTGTGCTTTTGGCCTTTGGTCTAAATCTCATGTGGTCAGTTGTGTTTAGCTGAAGTGACCCTTGAAGCTGTTGACCCAGACTGGTGATTATACTCATATGGGAGCAGACGAGGCACCCAAGGGGAAACCTACAAACCAGACAATGAAGACAACTCCAAAATCAGAGGCACAATAGGGGAACTTTAACCACTAGAGCGTAAAGTATAAACAAGAATGTTATGAAAGGTACATTTTGCTTCATAAGAGCTACCAGATGTTCTATATATGTCATTTATAATTTATGATGACCGGACCACTGTATATAAACAAAATGTAGCTTCCTCTGATTTTCTTGACCACTGTTTATATCTGACAGGTCTGTGGGATGGACTAGGCTGGTTTACAGACTGACCACTGACTGGACATTCCTTGTCCAGGTTGGTTACACAGACTGAGAAGGGAGGAGGGGGCACTGACCGGTCAAGATGTTTTACCTCAAGCAGCTGTCCTCAACCCTACAGCAGAAAAGGTCAGTTGTTTTGTTTGGGTTGGTCTAAACTCTGAAGATTAACTTTAAAACTGAATGATCAAAAACTTCTATATCTTTCATTATCAAACGACTTTAGAAATGTCGGAGAATGAATTCATTTGAAATGAGTTGCCTTAGTACTTAAATCTTTGCAAAAGTATTTTTAGATGTTGGGGCGATAAGAAATGATATTTGACGGCAGCTATATGATAGTTGTGTAAACAAAGTCTTTATATAAATGATGGTCAAATCGGTCAGGGCTAACCATGACTCAGCCTTCCAGCATGACCATGTCGTGGTCAAGGTAATTATTTGTTTTTATGATTAATATGACACATATTTAAATTAGAAAAAAGAAATGATATTAATTACAATATAAGTTTAATTGTTTATTATGCTTTAATAACCATTTATGAAATGTGATAATGTAATTATTTTTCTCAATTATTTAGACAAATAATGAAATAGAAAAAAATAAGTTATATTAATTACAATACACTGTATAGTTTAATTGTTTCATTATGCTTTATTTAAACTATGTATGAAAGGTGATAATGTAATACAAATTTATTTTCTCTAAACCTGTGTTTTTTAACTCATACATCCCTGAAGACACATTTAAGCTCTTCTTAATCAAATAGTAGACCAGTCCATTATGAAATTTTAAGGGTGAATGATTTAAAATGACGTGACACAGGTGTGTTTATTTACACTGAAGCTCATATACCCGATATACATTTCTGTAAAATTTGTTTTGTATATGGTTCATGACCACCTGTATGAGATGTCATTTTTTACCTGTATGTTTACCTATTGTTGCCATTACTTGTAAACAGGATGACATCAGTGTGGATATTTTCTGCGTTATTTGGACTGATGGTTATTTATATTTCCATGATACCCTCACCAATACAACCCAACTCATATGTGTGAGTATACAATTTTCTTAAGTATCATTATAGTAAAACCAAATACATGTCAAACACTTGATCTGTGACAATCATGGCCAGGTATCCTATATGTACTTTTTTAGCTTCTCAAACTTCCCAAAGTATTGGTGCAGTTTTGCATTTCATGAAAATGGGATTAATGGTTTTTAGATATTCTTATTACAATTTATCATTATGACATGTGTTCCGTTTCTCGGCCGAAATAATAATCTCACATGAAACCTTGCACAGATTGAACTGTGAAATATTCATGCATGTACAAGATGTATCTAATTTGTTGATGCTTTTTTTAAGTTATCCTAAACCACTGCCAATCCTGGAAGGAGCCCTTCAGAGAAACACCCTGCTACAGAAAGCCAAGAAATTATTTGAGGGACAGATACTGGGACCAGAGTCTATCACTGCTGATAAAAATGGTGAAATATAAAAATAGAAACTTTAATAAACTGTCATTTTTTTAACTTGACTATAACTTGAGCCAAAAGCATTGGTATCAATTCATGCATGTAATGCATCAGTTTTGACAATTACTTTTCATGTAATCATATACAGATGATGTTATCATAAAGAAATAAATGTGTATAGTATATAATACACATGTATGAGCTAGCCACTATATTTAGATTATTGAAAATAACAATAAAATATGAACTTGATCTGTAATTCAAGATTTCAAACTAGAATATGTTATGTATATAATTCATGAAAAGACATTATCATCAATAAGGCTTCTGATTGCCAATTTATCATTAAATTCAAGGGGAGATAATCAACAGTTGGTATCATTTTAGAAAAAGAAATCCTAAATATAAAGCTATTAAAGAGTCAAGATGGTTTGAGTTTAAACTAAGGGAAGATAATCTAGAGTATGAGATTTTAGCTAAGAATTTCTAAGTTTTATGAAAAACTTTATATTCTAGGTTCAAAGGGAGAAAATCTGTTAATAGATTATCTACTCTATTGGTAAATTTCTAATGAAAAATTATGATCTAGTGTGCTGTAGGTACTTTCACTTTACAATTTCAATACTCAAAGATGCTCCACTGCTGACAAATAGTATTTTTTCACTATCAAAAACAGGAGCAGACAATTTAGTATTTTTCTTCACTTACAAAAGTTACTTACTTTACACCATTACCACCATTGAAAAGTTTGAGCTTCTAATTTTATTTTAAGTTAAAATATGAAAAATAATTAATTGCATCCTGAACAAATTCTGTGTCACTATATCCTATATGGAATGAAGTACTGATTGCGCATGCACCAAAGGCAAAAGAAATTATTTTATATTATTTTTTGTGTTAATTAGACATATATATACACGATAAAACACCAATTATTGTTCAAATGATGAATATCATTTATGCTCTGTCGGCGGTGGTGCATCTTTAAAAATGTCTGAAAGCCAGTCTAAAGTCAAAACTAGTAGGAGATAATCATGTCTGTCTATTATTATTACTAAAACTAGATAATTTGGTATTAGAATTTACCTGAGAAATATTTTCATGAATTGTTATATTCTGGTGATCAGTTTAAATTTTAATCAAGAGGGAGGTAATCTTGTGTTTCAATCACCAAAGAAATATTTAATTGAAAAAAAAATGAAATCTAGTGTTGGAAATTATGTTTGAAGTTCGTAACCAAAAATTAAGACGATATCAGATCAATATAAATTGGGATTCTATGTAAGGATTTTCATATTAGCTCTATCGCATGTGATAATTTTTCACAGCTTAGTTATCGTTTTCATTGACTACAGGAGTTTTGTACACTGGAGCTCAGGATGGGAGGATATTAGCCTTCAACTCAACTCATCTCTGGACAATTACTAGGACAGGAAAAGATGTCCCTGGGTGTGGTAAGATCTACATATACATGAAAAACATTTTTTATTAATTTGATCATTGCGAAAAGTCTTATGCTAAGTTTGATACAAGGGGAGATAATCCACAAAATGGAAATTAAATGGAATAGGGTGGTTGCCCTGATAGAATAAGAACACAGCAAGGGGATTTTAATCAAGACATAGTGTTGTGGCTGCCAGTCAAAACTGATATTGAATGTTTTATGCGTATCTAACACTGTTTTGATATTTTTTAAATTGTTTTCATCTGTTGCAAGGATCCTTTGAATTGGAGCCAGTTTGTGGCAGACCTAAGGGGTTAAAGTTCAACAAGAATGGTGACCTCCTTGTCCTTGATGCTTACTTTGGACTCCTGAAGGTCAATGTCACCACTGGTCAGATGGAAATGTTGATGTCCAGTAAAACAGGTGCTTCTTTTCTATTCAATTTATATGTTTTCAACAAAAAGATATCATAAATTTTTCATATCTTTATGTAGAATATTCTGTCTTTGCATTTTACAGAGTTAGCTCCCTTGCGGGTAGGTATCCTTCGTGATGTCATTGTTTTGTGGGCATAATAAAGATGCTTTCTCAGAAACGTATGCCATTACACTTGCAAACTCTTGACATCACAATCAATACTTACCCACAAGGGCAGATAACTCTATGATATGCTAATACAGAATACATGTAGGTTGAATTCTTCATGATAGTGTCTCATAGCTCAATAAGAAAAGGGAAAAAAAATGTTAAGACATGACTTAACACTATTATAACAGAACTTTCATTTGCACACATTCTTGAAGCTTTGAATTTGAATTTCTATTAAGTTTGATAACATAGAAGAAAAAAATAATAAACACTTTACTCAAATAACAAGAACATAATTCTCATCCTGCATACTGTTTAAAAACAGCTTTAATTTAATTGAGAAAAGTTTATAGTTTTGTCAAAAACTTTTTTTACATTTTATTCATATTTTAACTTGGCTGGTTCATTAATGCAGATTTAACACTAGACATGTTAGCAATATTTATTTTTTTTATATCAATGCAAAAAGCGTTTTGCATTTAACACTTTGTATGATGCCTTGTTTGTACGTCATGTATCTATATAAGATGAAAATCCATGATTGTTTTAGGTATTGACGGCGTTCCTTTCTCCTTCCTCAATAGTCTGGATATTGTCGAGTCTGGACTTGTATACTTTACAGATTCCACCACTAGGTGGGGTCGACGTCACTACAGATACGAGGTAAATAAAAACTTAACTATGAAAATAATTCAATTTCATTCACTTTTCCATGTTCACTTATATAGAATTAAGGTGTAAGCAAGTTATTTTTAGGAATAATGTTTTATGGTGTGATAGCATCACAGTTGTCTATTTGTAGTGTGGCTGGACTAGGCCAATCATTGCTGACCTGCAGGCAGCTCAGTCACTAGAACATTGGCCTAGTGTTCTGAGGTTCTGGGTTAGAGTCCTAGTCTGACCACTACATTATCTCCTGTCCTGTCAAATGAGTCATACTATTGCAGCTAAACATCCACAATGATGGTATAGAGTGACGACTTTGATAGTGAAAGGAGGATTGTTGTGGAACTTGGATCATCATTGACCAGATAACTCAATCAGTAGAGCATCTGTCTAGTGTTCGGAGGTCTCAAGTTTGAGCACCAATCTAGTTGCAATATTTTCTACTTTCCTGTTACATATTAACTATGTCTAAAAGTGTTTCAACATTTGATCAGACAGCCAGACAAAGCATTTGTTACATACATTGGAGTCATATTCATTTTTAAGTGGATGCATAGTAATGCATAGTAGAAAGTGGGCAAGTTTATCTATAAATGTAGATGATGAATATACAGATGTCTATTTTAGGTGATCGAGGTAAATGCTTTAGGAAGACTTATAGAGTACAACCCTGAGACAGGAACTGCCAGACAACTGCTGGGAAATCTCCATCTAGCCAATGGCTTAGCCCTGTCACAAGATGAATCCTTTCTTGTCCTAGCAGAAATGAGTGTCTGTCGATTGACCAAGTATGGTTTCTTGAAACATAGGGAATAAAACAATTATATACCTATTCAAAAATGAAAATAATTGTTAACTACAATAGAACAGTAAAAAACAAAAATATGCACTGCAAAAGCACTTGTTTATATTTCTGCTAATAAATCATAATTTACATTTGCAGTGAAATTAAATTGTGCTGAAATAAGTATTTATATAGTATTAAAATAGTTAAATATCAGACAAAGTAGTTTGGTGGCAAAATTTACAGTAAGTGACCAATTGAATGGTTCAGGGTCAGTACCTTGAGACCTCACATTAGCATATCTTTTTAGATTCTTGAATAAGCTATATTTTCTTCTTTGTCCCTATTCACTAGCTCTGCTATAAATGAGTAGGGTAAAATAAAAATTCCTGGCTAAAAACTGTTTGCCTAAATGGCATCTCTGACTGGTTGTAATCCCCATGTAAGTGAGAATAGTATTAGTTTCTGTGAAAAAGTCCAACAACTATTGGATAACAAGTTGTGAATTAATTGCTTTGAGACAATCTGACTATAGCTGTTCTGATGTGTTGATATTACATAAAATATAATAATAAAAAAAGCCTCCAGTATTAAAACTATCATCTGAACTTTTGTATATTGCACAAAACATAATAAGAATGATAAAAAAGCATGGTTTTAGGCATAATGCAGACCAACTGAATTTTGTACATTGGTATTATTTTAGTATCTCAATCTGATCAATTAGAGTTACTTCCCTTTGGTTTACTCTCTAAGATGAATATGATAGTAGCTAAGCAGACTGTCTTTCTACAAATATTTAAATGAATTATTACAGGTATTACCTCAAAGGACCAAAAGCAGGACAGACAGAAATATTTGCTGATAATTTACCTGGTTATCCTGACAATATAAAAATAAACAGTCGTGGGAACTTCTATGTTGGTTTGGGAGCTGTCCGATACGAAGGTGTCAGTAAACTTGGACCTTTCCTAGACCTAGTTGGACCTTATCCTGGAATCAAAAACTTTATAGCCAAGGTAATGTGCTGAGACAATGGATTTTTTCATTATTTTAAGTACTTTAATTGCCGTAGTTAGTGCTCAGGGTGCTTAAAATAATAAAACATAGGGGGCGCTTTTTAGGGAACAAAAGTGTAAGTTGTATAAAAAAAAATTACAAAATAAGTCAACCATATATTAAAGGGACAATTCACTCAGGCTAATTCTTTTACATCACCAAGAAGCAAAATATGGCATAAATGTATTGTTCTACATTTCTTATGAAACATATAACATAAGATATTGATAAATTCCAAGTCATTGTTTAGTATTTTAATTGATACCGTTGTAATTACAAATCGTTGATCAATACGATTAAGCAAGTACAATATGTACGCTGTACCAATATCCGAGCCAAAGTCACGCACGTTAAACAAATGAACTACATAACCACTGTGGAGGTGATATAATGATTTTTTAGGCAAGACAATTCACCTAATAAGGTAAAAACACTTCTGTCAGAGCGATTTGAGCTGTTCTAGACAAAAGTAGCATTACTCTACGAGCAAGGGACTGGGTTCGGCATACAAGATATTCGACCACAATGTGTAACAGCGGACAGCGAGTAAGTTTGAACATTTCACACGCATTTCACCACCATGGGATTTTCTGACATATCACAGTAAAACCGACAGATCTAATTTCCATTAGAACTGAAGGTTTTCCGATACATATACAAATTTTAATGTTCTCGTAGAATGAATTGTCCCTTTAACTCTTTCTGCACTCATGGCACATTAATCTGTCACAGTTGACATGCATATGACTTCTTTTCGTTGAGACATTATTACGCCATGATTCACATATGAAAGACGTGTTGAATACCAATATTAAGCATCACACAGTTGTAAAACATCTTTAAATTCATGAGATGGGGCGTTATATAACTTCAACTCCTTCTCCAGTGAAGGAGAGAGGTGCAAATTACCGTGAATATGGTATACCTGAGCTACGTACCTTTTTCCATATTATCCTGCATATTCAGGTTGATTAATTTGAATTTTGAAAAAGTATATTATTCTTTGATTGCCTCCACAAGGTTATTTTATACTGTAGTTGCTACTCTCATTGTTGATGATGTCATTAATTTCAAACCTTACCAACATGCCAAAGAAGATGGCGCAATAGTTTCTGTGAAAATTAATCTTGCATAAAATTCTTTATTCAATATGCACATCTTGTTGACATCAATATCTTTCTCCCTCCAGGTGACGCCACTGTTCCTGTTTGATATTTTCGTACCGAGACACGCTATAGTTCTAGAACTTACTCCAGACGGGAAAGTCTGTACGAGTCTCCACGATCCTACAGGGGAGGTAACCACAGCGGTCGGTGAAGCCTACGAACATATGGGATACATTTATCTCGCTCATTTTAAAAGTACTTTTATAGGGCAGATAGATATACGGGATATCCAGTGAAGTGACTACATGGGAAGGATATTAAACAATTTCAGATATTTAATAAATTCTTTAGGGACGATATCCAGGATATCTATTGAAGTGATTGGGGAAGGATTTACAATCTCAGATATCCAATAAACTCTGTAGAAAAGATATCTAGGATATTCCAGAGAAGTGACTATAGAAGGCAGATGTTATACAATTTCAGATATCCAATAAACTCTATAGAAAAGATATCTGGGATATCCAGAGAAGTGACTACAGAAGGTGGATGCTATACAATCTCAGATATCCAAAAAGCAGACTTTCATGGATATGTATTGTTGTACAGAGAGCAGATGTTTGGTGTATTCAAGGAATGTGCTTTCAATGAAAGGATAATTAAGAATATCGACTTACATTACATAAACAGTGGAAGGATATCTTCATTGGCAGGATATTCCAGGATAAATGGTGAAGTGAATCTTCATTGATATTTTCATCAATATTTTTCACTTGTCATTGAAAAGTTTTCTTTGTTGAAAACAAAAAAGAGCATATTTATATCTGATGAAATTACATAGATTATTTATTCAATGTATGCAGAAACTATTAAGGTATTATTTTTACCATTTTATTGTTAACACCAAAAATACTTAGCTTTAATATTCGAAGTGTATCTTTCATATGGGTGCCGCCATCATGGAAAAATCTAAATGCATTTCATTTGGCGGTGTTGTATCAATTTAGTACAACTGGTACGAATCTGCAAATGGAACACACAGTTAGTCTAATGATGATCTTCAATTCAGGTGTTTTTCTCTAGTTTTGACTTCGAGAGTCCCTGAGACTCTTAGGTTTCAAATTTGAGAATCTCATGCTAAAATATTGGAGTGCATTTTGCTAAAATTACTGAACATTATGTATAAGTCATTTTGAAAAAAAATATTAAAATGCTAATTGTTGCATGTAGTTCTTTTGACTTGCATGTACATGTAACTTTTCATTTTATAGATACCTTAAACATTGAGTCCCAGGGACTTCCATAACATTATTTTAGGAGTTTGTTATTTTGCATCAAAGACGTAGAAAACCTGCGTCAGGGAAAAATCCTGCCAACTTTCCTTGTCTTTATTGCTTGAGTATCATTTTTCATTCATGTATAAAATCTTACATGTTTGTAAGTGCCCGGCGAATAATTGTCTTAATTACAAATTGACATCAAAATAAAAATCAAGTAATTACTTTGAAGAACATTTTATCCTATTTTCTTTGATGTAATAAACAGATACATTGATCTTCATGACTTTGATTTTTATGGAGGTGTGTATACACCTTCCATTATAAAATCACTCAGGTTTCTCAATATAACCGGAACACTATACCTTGGTAATCCTATCGGCAATCTCCGTAACTACGGGAGATAACTTTTACACTGTGTATTGTAACGTTGTGTATTGCACAGAGGTCAAGAACTGTCAGGGATTGCCTGTTCTCGCATGCTTCACATTTGCTACACATACTTTTTTGATTTGGTTTATCTAGTTTTATGTATCAACAGGATCATCAATTTATTTTTCCCCAATATTCATGTTACCCACGTTTGAGTACATACATTTGTATGATCGATCTCTGACGGATCTCTGATGAAGTACGTATACGGTAATGATTATCGATTGATTAGACTAACTAAAACTGTCTGTAAATTTAATAGAAATAAATAACAAATAACATTCACAATGATGTGAATATCTTGAGTAAAAATGGATTTGATCATGTTGCTGTTTGTTGTTTACTCTGCCATTACGTAAGCCTACTTGTGTGTAAACAAACAAGGCGGCCGTACGAATCCACGCTTACTCTCGTTCGTATGTCAGTAAGCCGGTTAAAATACAGTCTTCATTATGAATAGGATTGTATTGTATCACTATTTTGATATAGTTTGTGTATCAAACATATGGTTGTGTAATAGTTTAATGTATTATCAAGATTAGCATCGTAACCTAAATTTGACTTCGTTTAGAGTGAAGGCGTAGGCCTATCGCATTATGCATTACCGTAGCCTTATTTTTGCAAACTTCGGGGATATGACCTCGTGGTGTTTGTCACTGCAGGGATCGATTAAATGATTTTTATACGACTGTGTGATGTCTATATTGTCGATATTATATTTAATATTACACGTTATTTCCGTTTATAAAGTTGATTGGAGTATTTCATTAAAATCACGGGGAAGGAATTCCGGGAAAGACACATGTGTAATACATTTGCAAGTTCGAATTCATGCTTACTCTCGCTAACATTTCAATACGCTGGTTTAAGATACTGTCTTCAGTTCGCATAGAAGTGTGTTATATCTTTATTTTGATATATCATGTGTATAAAATATGTCTTTGTGTAAAGAGTTACTGTATTATCGACTTTGTTTAGAGTGTAAGCTGATCCATAATGCAATACCCAAGCTTTTATTTTTGTAAACTTCCGGATATGACCTCGTGGGGTTTGACGCTGCAGAGATCGATTAAAAGATGTTTTTTACGACAGTGGGATGCTTATAAAATTGATATTATGTTCTATATTACATGTTATTTACATGTATAACTTGATTGCTGATTATTTCATTGAAATCACGACGACAGGATTCCGGGAAATACACCTGTTGACATATAACTGTGTAAGACGTGTGCAAGTTAGCAGTCATTCAGAAGACCATTTTCTTGGTGTCTGCGAACATTTCTTGTCCAAACATAATATTTAAATAATATATTAAACCTTTAATTTGATATTTGATCATTTTTGACGTTTAAATATTATTATCTCGATAACAAACCCACAGAAAATCGATAGCGAGTTCAGTCCGCCATTGTGTTGTGATAGTAAACAACCACGCTTCAGTTGGCCGATTTTCCGTGAATTAAACAATTGTACGATTGAACATGCATTTGGTACGTAATTATTGTCATCTTTATTATATTTTCATTACATATTATATCTTTTAAACACTTTTACGGCGATTTTTTTTATGATGTATAACTTTACTAAAGCGGCGAGTAAAACTTACGATTTTCACGTGTGGATCATGACGTAGAAATAATTCAAAAACATCGTCAGATTTTGGTTTTCGTCCACAGATAAGTCTCACTGGTGTATAGGTAGCGATCCCGATTTTAAGGGGGGAAAGTCGCAACTTATTCTCCGGGAAATACGGTATTATATAAATATTTGACTTCTGACTTATAACAGTGAACCGGCCAGTGTCTAGTACAAGCGTAGTGCTAGATCTAGTATTGTAGTCTATTTGCTTATAAAATTTGAATCTGATTGTAAATAATAAACTTGATTATTAGCAAAAGCAATCCGATTCACTTCATCAGTACCCTAAATGTGTTTTTATATCGCCGGTATTCATTCTACTTGACGCATGCGCGGCGACAGTTTCTGCAACCATGACTGAGGAAAAACTGCAATATTTTTTCCAAAATTAAATATCTACAGTTATGTTGTAACAGTTATAGTCAACGTTTACATCACGGTAGCTTACATTACGGTAACTGTTCTATCAGGTTGTTTATATTTCTTCAGCTGAAGTGCGAGATGAAGTAAACACAATCCTAACTTCCGCAGTATGTATCCTTGCGATTACAAAACCAAATCATTTATATGATTTAATGTGATACACTATAGTCACCTAGCTTATTGTAAATAGATATCATAGCTTCCATAGGCCTTAAAGAACGAATTTTGAGAGGAAATGGCCACGATCTTTTGACAGTGTACCGAGTCAAGCCAAGGATTTGTAACTACGTTCTTGGTCAAGCAGATACATGTTTTATTGATAAAAATTTTCATTACAATGAGTGATAATTAATCAGTGATTTATATTTCTTATCAAGAAAAATCGAGCGCTCTGCAAGAAAGCAAGAAAAACATCACCGTGAAACGCATGCAGTATTGTAAGGGAGGTAACTTTAAAATACAAATGGCCAATAAAAAAGTTAAATAGAGTACAATAAATCAATGTAAAACAGAATAGATACGAGCGTATATGTATTTATCTCTTGGACATAAAAAATAGAAGAAAATATGGAATAAAATGAAATATAAAACACAATGTTGGCTTACATGAAATAATATTATTTTTTCCATCAATTCAACTAGATGAAAGATATTTATGATTTGTATTTTAACGATAGTCAGTAAAATGTAAATAATAGTTTCTTAAAATGAAATGAAAAAAGGTAGTTTATTTTATTAATTTATTCCGTTTACATCTGATGAATCATGATTCAATATTAAGATTGATATATTAAGTCATTGTTTAATATTTTTCAAAATATTACTGGAGAAGTGCAACTATTTAACAGCCATTTAAAAAAATCATGAAGAGAAAGATATACCTTGCATGTGGATACTAATAGTGATTATTAGTATCATTATTACATACATATTTACCAATTATATGACTTTGTGTTGATTTTGATATTTAACAATAATGAATAAACTTTACCTAAAGGTTACATGAATAAAATAGCCAAATACTTTGAACTGACTTCTTGTCATTAGTGCAGATGATCTTATACATTATTAGAACTGTAAAATTTAATACAAAGAATGGGGCTTTAAAGTATGTCCAAAAATTGAATCAAATGCATTGACCTTTATTCAAAGTCACGGGGTCAAAGTCACGGGGTTCAAATAAGCTATTTGTAACAACTTCCTGTCAATATTATAGCTAAGAGGACTGGTATTAAAGGGACATGAACCTAAAATAAGTTGTTCTGTATGCTCAGATATGGTTTTCAGATGTTTCTTGAATATTTTATTACAATGATTGGTTATCTAAAACGACAGGAAAATGTGGGGAATACCTACCCCAAAAATGATAAAAATAGACCGTCATATTCTATTTTGGGAACACAAAAACGAAAGCTGGTCGAAAGCGAGATTATAATGAACAACAAACTTGCTGACACGATAATGAATATTAGTTTTCCACATTTTAAGTTGATTTTCTAATTTACGATCGTTGACATATGAAGTAGAAGCCATATTTGTTAATATTAGTAATAAAACAATTTGTATTTAGCGTACTTCAATGATAAGTCAGAATTCAAACGAGACTTTTCATATGACGGGGAGGTTCTTGACTTAATTGCACATATATGTACATCACGCAAGTATTAACTGGAAAGTTGCTTCTGTCTCTTGCATTACAGCGATCCATTTATATGTACCTACTTTCCCAATCGCGCACGTTACTGACTCTTGATATACTCTGTTTTCTATCGAAATTCGTTTGTGTTAGCTTCACCCACGTTTTCGACCCACCATCTTGTTTACGTTCATTTAATTTATGCAGTGCATTTGGGAGGTCACTAAAGTTCAACACTACTTTTTTTATCACACTGCAGTCTGCAAAATTCGACCGGGCCGGTTCAAAATACAGAAAGATGGAATTTCCATTATAATTATTTGATACATTTTACTTCGTAAGGTATCTGATGCGTCTTAAATATATATTTTACTCAATTTTACAATTTATTTAGGTTCATGTCTCTTTAAGTGAATCCAACTTTGTCCTTATATGTGACCTTGTATGAATTTAAAAAAAAAAACTAGTACATGTATTTTTATATTCATCACTTTTTATACAGTATATTGACCATTGTCCTTTGGATCTTATACTTAGATGGTAGCATTAATAGATCGAAAATACCAGATAGCAAGTGACCAATGCGTTCTATTGAACCATTGTATTTTCTTTCAATCACAATGAATCTTTGTAATGTATATATAAAGATAACAAAGGTATAGAAACATTCAAGGAGTTTAGCGAAAGACTTAAAAGGGCATGGTTATGAAAACAGATGGTAGAAAAGGTCAGTATATATGACTGGTGAAGTATTTCAAGTATAAAACAACCGACGGGAAAGCCTAGTGCAGTATTAGTAAAAGGCAAACTGATAGATATTTTGTCATGGAATTTATTTCAAACATTACGTCTAGAAAATATAAAGCATGACAGTTAACTTCAGAAACCTGATGCAATGTTTGCCATAATTTGCAGCATTGAACACTTCCTTTGGGATAAGATCATTGGAGAATACCGGTATGTGCATGGACTTTGAGGAGCTGTTCTATGCTTTATCTTAATTAACAAAATACCATATAGTTTTGAAATTGTGAAAATTACATGTCTTTTTCATGATTTTGAATAACACCTCCTTCAGTACTTACAGTACTTTGATTGTATATCTGAAATTTAGGAATCAGATATACATGCATCTTGAAACCATAATTATAATGTTTCACATTTGCTTAATTAACTGAATTTCGATACTCCATAGACTAGTGGTTAACCCAGAAAAGATTCAACCAATACTGAACCAAAATAAATTCTATACTACCAATATATCAAACATAAGGAATTGATTTTTGGATACCTGCACAGATACTCTTGACACAGAGTTTGATAAACAGGTTTTGTTTTTTTGTTGATGGCTCCTCTTTGGTATCGAGTTTGGAACGATGTCAACATAGCTGTTTTATCGAGATGAATCTGCCCGGCTCCGTGGTGGTATCTTTGCTATCTCTTGGATGCCTTAATCTTCAAACACTTCTATAGAACTTGAATCGTGCCAAAATCATCCTAAATTTGTTACTCTGTACATGCTCAGTGAACTCAATCATTTTGTAAACAAAGATATACCTAGTAATTTTGAACAAGAAATAAGAAGATAAATACCATAGTTGTACATATAGTGTCTATAGCATTTAATACATAATGTATTTAGTCATGCATTCATCTCATCATAAAGACCAAAATTAAAACTTTTTCTTTTTTTACTGATTTAAACTTTGATACTAGAGAGATATTGGGTCAGTCTTATTTTTTATAATAGTAGGTGACCCAAAGTTGATTGCATAGACTGGCCACCAGACCTTAAGTTATAAATACCCCGGTAAGATTTTCTCAGCAGAATTTTAATACTTGATTATCTCCCCCTAGTTTGAAACTTAGAATCAGACATGTAGTAGCTATATAGAGACAAAACTTATCAAGAGACGGGTGGTCAGTCTGTTGATTGCACTATGCTACACTTCTCATTATCATTGGTTGGTCAGCTCAGCCAAAAATTGTTTGAACAAATGGCATTTTCCTGTTGTGTTTTTTAACCCAATGTCCAGTGTAACATAGTGCAATCAAAGTTGGGTCTCTGACTGCGAGTTTTTATCAGCAGGCCATTTTTCTTAGGTAACAAAGACGCATAATGTGACTCCTTCAATAATTTGCCAAATACTAAACTATTTAAAAATTGACATTATTAAAGAGACTACATTCCGTTCTATAAGATTTCAAATCAGGGGAGATAATCTTGTATTGAATTTAATATCCTCAAGTACAGAAACTTTAATATTGGCTATTCAAGCCACTGTAATGAAAAATGAATATGACATTACATACTGAGAACCTAAGGAGAAAGAATTATCATTTTGTCTTAACAGAATCAAAATTAACCGATAAATTACATCATATATATAAAATATCACATCAACCAGATGGTTTTTCTTTTTAATGTTAGAAATGTTGGAGATGGTCTTAAAAACGTACCAAAAATAATCTAGCATTTCTCCAGACATACTTTCAGGCAGACAACCACCTTCATATGTAATCTTTTTTGTATCTAGTTTTTTCACAAAGATAAGGTAACCCAGAAGACCTGCATGTTAGTGTAGAGGGAGTGTTCATGTAAATCGAGCTATCTCCTCTCCCCCCTGTGTCGAAGGATAAAACAGAAAGCTTCAAAAAAGATCCCCTCCCAACCACTGACTTATCCACAAAGATTACACGGCAGAATTACCCGTTTTTAGAGGCCGAAAATACTTCAATGTGTGTTCACTTGATAAAAATCATAACCAGTTAGAGAGAGACGATGGCGAAAAAATGAAATCTGATGAAGAAATTTGGATGAATATCAAGATTTGATGATAAGAGATTCCTTCCCATCACAGGATGTGCCATAGTATATCTTCTCTAACAGTTCTGTGTGGCTCAGTTCAATGACTCTAAATTGTATTATGTAACGAAATTAAGAAACCCAAATTATGGTCACATAAAAAGTCGGCAAATCTGAATTGTCTTTTTGCACAATACAAAGTATATGTCATCTTCCTTGTGGGTAGGCATGGATTGTGATTGTCATTACTTCGTAAGCAAAACTTTCTTCTAACAAGAGATCCCAGAGGGATCTTGGCGCCCACCAAAGAATGATCTATGTCTGACAATGGAAAGAGGGATCTTTTCTCTGCTTTTCAAACTTTTGCAAACATACTACATATAAAATTTGAGACAGATCGCTTCAGTACTTTCTGAGAAATAGCAGTAACAAACTTCAACTATCAAAATCCAAGATGGCTCCTTGGCGGCCATCTTGTAAATCGATCGGTCCCAAATCGAAATATGCACAACTAGGGCCATAGAGGAACCTATATATGAAATTTGAGACAGATTCATTCAATACTTTCTGAGAAATAGTGATAACAAACTTTAACTATCAAATTCCAAGATGGCAGCCTGGCGGCCATTTTGTTGACCGATCGATCCAAAAACGCATTATGCACAACAAGAGCCCTAGGGAAACCTACATATGAAATATGAGAAAGATCCCTTCAGTACTTTGTGAGAAATAGCGATAACAAACTTTAACTATCAAATTCCAAGATGGCAGCCTGGCGGCCATTTTGTTGACCGATCGATCCAAAAACGCATTATGCACAACAAGAGCCCTAGGGAAACCTACATATGAAATATGAGAAAGATCCCTTCAGTACTTTGTGAGAAATAGCGATAACAAACTTTAACTATCAAATTCCAAGATGGCAGCCTGGCGGCCATTTTGTTGACCGATCGATCCAAAAACGCATTATGCACAACAAGAGCCCTAGGGAAACCTACATATGAAATATGAGAAAGATCCCTTCAGTACTTTGTGAGAAATAGCGATATTAATCTTTAACTATCAAAATCCAAGATGGCTGCCTGGTGGCCATTTTGTTGACCGATCGATCCAAAAACGCATTATGCACAACTAGGGCCCTAGGGGAACCTACATATGAAATTTGAGAAAGATCCCTTCAGTACTTTCTGAGAAATAGCGATAACAAACTTTAAGTATTAAAATCCAAGATGGCTGCCTGGCGGCCATCTTGTTAACCGATTGGTCCCAAAATGCAATATGCACAACTAGGGCCCTAGGGGAACCTACATATGAAATTTGAGAAAGATCCCTTTAGTACTTTCTGAGAAATAGCGATAACAAACTTTAAGTATTAAAATCCAAGATGGCTGCCTGGCGGCCATCTTGTTAACCGATTGGTCCCAAAATGCAATATGCACAACTAGGGCCCTAGGGGAACCTACATATGAAATTTGAGAAAGATCCCTTTAGTACTTTCTGAGAAATAGCGATAACAAACTTTAAGTATCAAAATCCAAGATGGCTGCCTGGCGGCCATCTTGTTAACCGATTGGTCCCAAAATGCAATATGCACAACTAGGGCCCTAGGGGAACCTACATATGAAATTTGAGAAAGATCTCTTCAGTACTTTCTGAGAAATAGCGATAACAAACTTTAAGTATCAAAATCCAAGATGGCTGCCTGGCGGCCATCTTGTTAACCGATTGGTCCCAAAATGCAATATGCACAACTAGGGCCCTAGGGGAACCTACATATGAAATTTGAGAAAGATCCCTTCAGTGCTTTCTGAGAAATAGCGATAACAAGAATTGTTAACGGACGGACGGACGGAAGGACGGACGGACCACGGACAAAAAGCGATTTGAATAGCCCACCATCTGATGATGGTGGGCTAAAAATATGACATTACAATCAATACCTGCACACAGGGAAGATAACTCTGTAATATGCAAATACAGAATTGCTCACTGGATGAACCACGGGGGTTGAGTGGTTAAGATGTCCTGATACAAGCCCATCACATGTGGGTCACGAGTTCAAAACTTGCATTGGGGAGTTTCCAGGTACTGACCACAGATCAATGGTTTTCTCTCTGGGTACTCATCAAGACTTTTCTCCACATCCTGTACCTGGCACCTCCATAGATGACTGTGTGTTCAAACAAACCAACACTGCCCTTGAAATGTATATAAAACGACATTGATTTGTGTCGTCTTTTTACCAGTGTCCCTCCATGTCTGTGTCTTCTTGGCCAAGTGGTTAAAGTGTTCAACATTATAACAAGCCCTATACTTATATGGGCCATACTTGATGTGTCGTTAAGACATCGGATATTCTTTGCCTTTCTCTTTTTCATCTTTTTTGACAAGTGGTCAAGGTGTCTGACTTTCTACCACCAGCGCTTTACCTCCAGGTCATGTTTGCTGAGTGTCCATTTTTTTGCCTCAGGGTCATGTTGGCTGAGTGGTTAGTGTCCAGTTTTTTGCCTCAGGGTCATGTTGGCTGAGCTGTTTAAGTGTCCAGCTTTCTACTACCATGTCATTTTGGCTGAGTGAGTGGAAAATGTATCCGATTTTACACTACAATTCATTCACCTCTGGGTCAATATTCATTGTGTAAATAATTTAATCTATTGACTTTCTAAAATTCTCCTCCCACCTCCTCCACCAAGATGCTATTATTTTTTCTTATCCATGGGGTCCAAGACTTCAAGGTAGGGCAGTAACCAAGTTATGACAGAAGGCCGGTGTTTTTTTCTGTGAACTTGAACTTCCTTCCACCAATAAGGTCTGGCAATATTGATATTACTTCTGCAAAAGAGGTGGTCATTATCAATGAACCGTAACATGACTAGTTCAATTTATGGTTTTATAAGTTCAACTTCCTATTAACAGCCAGGGGCATGTAAGGACGTGCCAGGTTTCTTGGTACCTGTAGAAAAACCATCAACCAGAGAGCGGTCAGCACCTGGCAACTGCCCCACATGGGATTGGAACCCGCGACCCAGAGGTGGAAGGCTTGTCGTAATATGTCGAATCATCTTAACCACCCGGCCACCGCAGTCCCAAATCTCCCTTAGCTTGGAAATCTGATTCATATTGATCACAATTCTATGTGACATCACGCAAGTATTCTTTGATGTGAAGGGCAGGAAGATGATGCTCAACTCACCAGTTTACTGCAGTATTCCAGTATTCACGCATGTCAGTTTGAAAACAAAAAACACCATCAACAGTATTTCTGGATTAAATTTAATTTATAGATAAAAATAAAACAAATTATCATACATGTTCAGTGAAACAAAATTCAAATACAGTGACAAGATTCATAATTTTCCTCCGATTTACGGAGAACAAAATCATAATCGATAAACCAGCTCTGGACAATGTTTTGCATCTTGCAAGGATCAAATTTTAAAATCTCACATTTAAGGCACTAGCAGGTTGGTAACAGTAACTCTGATAAAATTTTGCATCGTTTAATAATATAGGCTTTAGTAACAGATCTGAAAAGATACTAATGATCATCTTAACTTCTGATGTAAGTTATGTACAGTAAAAATAAATCGTAGTTCTCAACACCATAGCGTGCCGTATCCCGCCTGGCAACACCAAACCACCAATTTTTTTATAAATATGTACCAATGTCAAATTTTTTTGGCTGCTTCATTTTTCCTTGATCTACACATGCTCTACATGATTTATATTGTAACATAAACATCATTTTTATTCCATCATTTGAATTTTTAATATTTTTTTTTTCATAGATATATTTAAAATATCCAAACACCATATTATATAAGATATATGACATTGAATATTTACAATCCAATATGAAAATGTCTGACTTGGAAAAGAATTTTTTATTGATTAAAGATAAAATCTTACAGCCTGATTTGTTAAGAAATATCCTTGAAACTCACCTAACTAGTGTTCTTAAGAATCCAACATGGCTGCCTCCAATGCATGATGGGACAAATATGTCAGACGCAAAGCTTCTGGCTGAAGCTAGAGAATCTTTCACAAAAGAAACTCCAGAAAACCTCTCCTATTCTTTTCTAGTAAAGATCATTTGGTCATAATTTGATTATGAAAATTGATGACAAAAACGTTAGTTATACAAAATCATTTTGTCGATAAAATGGACGTTAAGCGCCTGGCTTGAACACATTATTATAAATCATTGAGGATGACAACACGATGGCGATATATATACCACTACACTACATGATTACCTGTACAATATCATTAACGAACCCTGTCGATCATTTATATAATCTCCTTCATTACGATCACCAAAGATTACATTATAATGTAGTCGTCTCTTTATACAAAAGAATCTTGGTAATATGAACTTCATATCATTTTCTGCACTCTTTGGAAAATAGGGTATTTTGTTATTTGTTTTGCAAACAATAATCAAACCACTGTGGTCTTTTTGTATAAGGAACATATACGGTACGAGATTCACATACTGCAAGCAGTTGCCTTTTTTAAATCTTAACAATCTTAACTGAACAATACTATATGGATACCATATTCTGTAAGTACACCTTTGGGTCTCAATATGGACCGACACAATATATTTGGGTGAAGGCGTACAGATTCTGAGCTAAGCATCAGTGTTACTGGCATTATCGAAAACATAACATTGAATTCAAGTACTTCTAAATGTTTGATTGCTATGGAAATTTAATTATACAGATCTATCTGTAAACTGGTGCAAGGTTTGGCAGTGTGACATATATAACAAAGTATACAGACGAGAGACAGTTGGTCATCTGATAAACAATTTTAGAATTCATCATTCAGTAATTATAATTAACAATTTAAGAATTCATTAAGATGAAAACAGGGCTCCAAGGACAACTAGAATGACTAATGAAGGCATTGAATTTGAATTACTATTCATCTTCCTAGGCAGTATAGTTTAGGCAATTAGTAAATGAAAATCTATTTGTAAGGCTATGATGGAAATATAATGTGTTTTTTAGCCCTGATGCCTTGAATAAAGGGCAAGGTCATCCATTTGAACAAACTTTGAAATTCCTCACCCAAGGATGCTATTGCATTTATATTTACTATTTTAATATATATATACATATTGCCCTACTTTGACAAAAAAATAAGTACTGTGATTATATTTTGTCAATCAAGACAGTAATTTGGTAATCATTAACACATAAAAGTTTTAAAGGACCTTTCACCTTTCCAAATGACCTTGACTTTTAGATATGTGATTATAATTTTTGTCTATACTGACTGGGAAATGGAATAATTGGATGTATGATGAATTTATGTAAAAAATGATAAATACCTATCATAAAATGACTTCAATAATTGTCAATGCAATGTCCGTTATATTGAATATCTATGATAAAAATAGATACATGAACTTTTTAACGTGATATATATGATGAAACAATTTGAATGTTTTATTGAAATTTCCCCCTTGGAGCCCCATTTTCTCAACTCATCAGAATTCGAGAATTAGACGAGATTTTCAGGTTAGTCACCATGATTGGTATAAGTATTATCAGAGATCTTCTATATCTATAAATTATCTGGTCTAAAAACCTCAGACACTCCACTCGCCATATCCTGGCTTATACTGCTCCAGTTAATACAAAACATAAACACATCTGAAAAAATATTATGACAACGCTTTAAAACTTATAATATCAATAATATATATAGGGACTGTATACTAGCTGTAAGCGATGGACATCGGCAGAACCTTGTAACATAACAGATCGTCTAGCTCTGCCAATGCCAGTTACAGGAATGTTATATATAACCAATTAATCTGGGAAGTTCATCAAATGCACCTGAACAGCAGGTGCTATGTTTCCGTATGCCTTTTCCCTGGATTTTTCCCAAAGCACTAAACATATGGTTTGCCATTTTACCAAATAAACAAGGTGAAAAATATTCCATTTTCCGAAAAGTCCTTAATAACTTTCTCAACGAGAGACTTTTCTTTCAAACCTTTTAAGTGTTTTATTAATTTTGTTTAGTGTTGTTAAGAACTTGATGAGTGACGAGGCTTTGTTTAACAAGGATGTTATAATCCTGGGTTTACAACCTCCCTAGATCACATCTGGCGATAAAAAGTTCAATTTACTTACCAGGGAATTACTTGAAAGATAACACTAGCACATGCTGTTCAGGTAGCATTTAACATGTTTGGCATGAGTTTGGAAGTATAATAAAGAGATACGATGAGTCGGTAAAGGGTGGAGTTAGTTCCATACAGTTAGGTACAAATTCTAGCTGATGGCTCTTTGTGTATCATATACTGGTATATTAATGTATACTATGAAACAAAGTCCCAGCCCTAGCAATGTTAACCCCTCCAAAACATGCATATATATATTTTTATTTTTTTTATTTCTATACCAATTTGTTATTTTTTTTGCTTCCAATAAGTGAAAACATATACCACTTGTGATCAAAAATAAATTAAATGACTAGTTTGCGAAATGTAAAGCTTATAAGATCCTTAAATATGACCTAATTATATAATTACAAGTAATTATGAGAACATGATGTTCTTTCCCAGAACAAACACACATTGTACCAAGATTCAGGTACAGAATTTGGTGTTGTAAATACCCTCCATGTAGCTTTATTACAAGCTGACTTATTCGTATAACACTGATACAATATTATGTACCCATCAAAACCTTAGTCCTACTGGATATGTACTAACCTAGAGTAATATGTACAATCAGATACCACCAAACAGGACATCATATACATCAACAGGGTGCTTGTTTTACATTACACACTACAACAGTTTTACCAAGTGTGTGAGCAACCCTGATCAAGGTGTTCAAAGAGGGGAGATAACTCAAACCGCCATCTTGATTGGGTAATTCTATGTCCTAACAAATGTCTTTCTCTGACTCGTGTCTTTCTGACTCTGTCTTTTTAGAAAAGGCCCAGTTGATTGGACAAGTTGACAAATGTCTTTATTACTGCCTTCCTGCATGACAAGTGTCAATTTGAAAAAGATCAGTTGTTATGGCAACGTAATGCAAATAGTAGTGACAACAAAGAAACTGTTTCACTAAAATGCTTTAAGCGACACACTCTTGTCTTTCTATTTGACCTTTGACACCTGGATAATATACCCATGGGGTTTGTCACTCACATAAATTATAAGACAGTTATATGTCTTAAGAAATATCAATAATTCAAATTTTTTAGACAGCATTGCCTATCTTAGATATGTCTATCAATAAGACAGCAGAGTCTAGGTACAGTAAGACATAGATGTGTCTCAAAGACTCTGTGTGTCCAAAGACACTTCAGACGTCCAAGTCACTTGTCTTATCGTTGAGTCCGTGAAGGGAGCATCATATTTAGCCTCTACCATATATATAGGAGGCGACAGCTCACAAGTGGGCGATTGTCCAATGCTTACGGAGACCTCATTATGTATATTAAAACCATCCTCAGAGGACTACAGTGTCACAAGTCTTTAGTCTCACTCTGGGTTGTCTCCGCAAAAGTTCATGAGGTCTCACAATTGGTCGCCCGGCCAGCACAATCGGCACAGCACCATGACTAATGTTTACACAACCATCATCACAGAACAAAAGTTTAGCTCCTTAAACTCCTCGAGAAATCACAGAAATCTTCACCTAATTTCACAAGATACATAGTCTAGTAAATTCAGGACAATAGCTGGATCTCCGGACGAATCCCAGAAAATTCTCCGTTGAGTGTGTCAACATGACCTCAAGATATCCTGGGAAATCCAAGACATTCTTGAGGATCAGGACTGTGTGCTCGCTTGTTTCTCCAGTAACGCAGATTGTCTGCGCTCTTTGCGTAGCTCCTTAAAGCGCTGGTGAATGATTTTCTTCATGACACAGTACTTGTACTGTAGTTGTGAAATGTACTCCCTTTCCTCTCGGTCCAGTACCAGTAGAAAATTCTCCAACTCGGGTTTACTGAAGTTTTCCCACTGAAAATACAGCAAAATATTGTCACTTTATACATAACTTTAGTAGAAGTTTAGTACAGTTACCCCCTTCAAATACACATACCAGTAACACTTTAATACGCATTTAGCACAGCCTTCCCCTCTTCAAATACACCATCTGTTTCTATCAAAATCCCCAAACATGAAAATGTATCAATATTGCCAAGACAACCAAATGATCATGAAATTCTAGTATTGTAATACATTTATTTACAAATGAATATCAACATTAATCTTTTCAAGATATTTTACAAAATCTTTCTCAGTGAAATGACTGGTGTTCTACTAAAAATATGTAAAATTTATAGAGAAGAATACATCAAAGACAACAATTATATTTTCAGTATTGATACATCTGATTCCCTTGTCAATTATAACTGTGAATTCTGTGTGTGATAGCTGTAACATTCACAATGTCATTGACAAATGTTTCTAACTTTTCTTGATGATCTATTGCGATATATATTCTTGTGATTCATCAACTGTATTCCTATATCTGTGAGGCCAGATTGCTACACTTGAGTAGACAATGAGATCAAGGGTATCCCATGTTTATTAACACTAAGACTATGTGCCAAGGGATGAAATCTGATCTATCAAATCATCACCAACAAACTATAGGTCAGTGCCATCTAAGCTTCCTGACTATCCCCAGATTTAAATCATCAGCGGATGGATAGAAATATAGCCACCCGAATCCTCAGCTAATGGAGAAGATAGCGAACTATTACAAAAAATAACAGCTGTCATGTCTATTCATCAAAACATAACTCCATCCATCACATAAAGTGTTGAGCTTAACGTCTTCCATTCAAGATTTAAGTTAGGATATAACATACTGAGATATATAAACATCATTTGTATTATCTCAATGTATTCAGAATGGAAAATAACTATTTTCTTAACATAGAGGTACATATTTCAATATCTCAAGGAGATTTCTTTAATGCTTTTAACAGAAATATTGAAAAAGTTTATTTAATCTAAATTCTATATACAATGTATATCATTTCTCTGGGTTATGCTTATTTTCTCCCTATAGTTTCAAGCTAGAGATTCATGAAGAAGTAGAATTCAGATGGTTTAATTTAATAAATAAATAAATGTTAGTAAAATATGTTAAGTTGAAGTTTATGAGACAGAGAGCTTTCAGGAATTTTATGCTCTTCAAAAACAGGAGACGTACAAGCCAAGAATTGCTGGGACTCAATGCACCCGAAATCATTACTATCTTAAAACCCATTATATATAAAACTGAAAAAGAATTATAGAAATTCTGAGCATCCCTGATAAAACCACAGCTTAGTAGATGTTTAGGAGCCCCGCTGAGTACTCTAATGCTATTTGTTTAGAAATGAAGAGGAAAATAACATCCATATCTCCCACCAAAACGTCCCCCCATCCCCACCCCTCTCACCTCCCTCACCTCTCACCCCTACCCCCACCCCTACCC
Organism: Argopecten irradians; assembly: GCF_041381155.1. NCBI lineage: Eukaryota > Metazoa > Mollusca > Bivalvia > Pectinida > Pectinidae > Argopecten > Argopecten irradians. The sequence goes on along the minus strand of NC_091145.1, from coordinate 10,220,479 downwards.
CTTATGTTATCTTGACACCATCTGTTTCAGTGTAAGGTTCCAGGTTACATTTATTATGAGTCCGACAGTGAAATCAACAATGTAAACTTATCTTTCTTAGTTATCTAAGCAATTAACGATTAATCCATTTTACATGTTTTTACTTCTCAACTTACAATAACATTTGCTTTATAATTAGAGTGAGAACATGGACCATATTTTATAGTGCTTGAGATGTGCTTATGGTTCTATGTAAAGGATGGTAGTGTATCTGTGCCATCTCCTATTTTTAGAACACTAGATTCCACTCAGTTCTCTTGTACAGGACAAAGCATCCTCCTCCCAAAATCCCCTCCCTATCATTATTTGTATTATAGTTTATTAACCTCCTACCCCTAGGGATGCTTATAGCAAAACACAACAAATGTAATCCTTTTCTTATTTGAAGTATGGGACTTGTTTATATTGATTAGTAAAGTCAAATTGACCTCATTTGCCCCTGAAAGGGAGGACAGAGGTGAATTGCCCGAAAGGAGTGGGAAGGGATGGAGAGAGAGAGAGAGAGAGAGAGAGAGAGAGAGAGAGAGAGAGAGAGAGAGAGAGAGAGAGAGAGAGAGAGAGAGAGAGAGAGAGAGAGAGAGAGAGAGAGAGAGATGAAGATAAAGAGAGAAATTATCATTTCTGAATACACAGTCTTAGAGAAATATTACTACCAGTTAAATATGAGTAATATCTGTTGCTTTAGTTATTGTGAAATTTATTTAGTTGGCTGTTCTCTAGGTTATACCAGACTGTATAGTATTTAAATATGACAGATCTTTAGCTATAGTTACGGTGAAATTTATAGGAGAGATGAAGTTGAGGTTTATAGAGACTGTTCTTTAGCGTATACCTGACTGTATGGTAAATCTATTACAGCCACCCACCATAATACAGGATAATACACCGCTGTAAAGTTATAAACATCAACAACATCTACCTCTCAGATCACCTCATGAACTACCATCTCTGAACAACACACATAAAACATTACAGGGTTTATTTGTACCAGACAGAGTTCAAATCTTGTACAATTTATGAATCATAATCCACACCCTCTAAACTCTTCATCTTAAAGTGCGAGAAATGATACGATCACCAAACTCATCAGAGACCGTCGCAAATCAATCAAAAATTCTGAATACTACAATTCAAAAACAAATTTAGGCATCAGTTTTCATTGCTAAATGAATAAATTTGATATACCAGTATTCAAAAGAAAAGATATCCCAGTAATTTTTATTTTGCCAAAGCCGACACACCAACCGATAGATTTATCAGTTGAATGAATCAGTTGCAAAGGAAAGCTGGAGTATACAGAGAAAAACCTTCCACCTACAGAGAGTACAAAACAACAGCCCTGTCTCGGGTGTGTAGAGTTTGTGGTTAAACATTTGAACACCTTAACAACTTTGCCAATGTCCTCACCCTTCCACCTCTGGGACAAACATTTTCCATGAGTTCCATACATCAGTATCTAAAATAACTAATTATTCTGTGAGATGTACCTTAAAAGCGTGATAAATGAGTAAACTACAGAGATGTACTTGAAACAGAAGAAAAATTAGACGGAGTGTCGAAGCAACACCTCAATCAGTGGGGAGATATAATATAGACCCAACACCCATAGAAAACTTCAAAGTATGCCGACACCCCTTGTGCTCGGTGCCAAAAAACCCTCCGTTCCGGCTGGTAATTATGGTTTAGATGCTATTCAATTTCTCATCACTTCATATAGACAGATAAAAACAATGATAACAGTTTCCGGAGGTATGCCCTCAGCAGCTATGACTTCAGAAATTGGCCTCCCTCACAAAAACATCTCCCCTGCGGAGACGAGACAGAAAAAGAAATGAGTTATACAGGGACAGGTCCAAAACCAACTACAATTCAACATTCGATACTTGGCTCTAGCATTGGTTTGGGTGGAAAAAAGAGACGAGCACAGAAAATTTAAAGCAAACCATCCTCAGATTTGATTACGATATCTGACAGCTTCTTCTTGGGCAAAGTTTCTGTTACAACTAATACCTCTAGAACCAGTACACTAAAGATTATTTAGATCTGGCCACAGGATCATGGAACAATCTTAAGTCCATAACTGGTAGAAGTTTAGACTAAGCCAATCATAGATGACGTTACAAAATGTTACATAATTAAAGATTGGCTAAGTTTAAACTTAAGTCTAAGATTGTTTCGTGATCCTGGAACCTGGTGTCAATGGTTACCAAAGACATCAAAATCATAATATAATACATGTACTCCCTACATCTTAATTGCCCTTAACAAAATCTTGATCCAAAGGATTTTTATCATATACATATGCTCATGTAAACTGGGCCAGGTTTCTTGACATTCCTTAAATTAAAATTCTCCATTGGAAAGCATTACTGATGTTAATTAAGGCAGGCTGCTTAATTTAAGTTTTCCCCTGTAATACTTTCCAATGGGGAATTTTAAGTTGAGTTAAGAAATGTTCATGACACTGGGCCCTAGAGATCAACTTACAGATTCTGGTGTAAAGAATTTTTTCAGGGCAAAATTAATAATGAAGCGTTTGTGCAATACAGAATTTACGCATTTCCAGGAGTAGCCATATCAAAGACATACAGTACCAAAAGTTGGGTCGACAATATTAGAGACAAAAATTTCTGCTGTAAAAATCACTTAAATGACTACAGCTCAATCTACATTTACTCTATCAGGTTTTATGTTTTCAATAGAACAACCAGACAGACTACTTTAAATTAGAAACACATATTCCATCACAATATGATCTAACGTAATAATTTCTGATGTTGGTACTCTGGTAGTCTGTTCTAAATTTTCGTTCTTTTTTCCACCCGCCGTTTTTGCTGGTAAAAAGACTGCGGCGCCACATTATATATATAAGTAGCTGCATATGTTGCTGCATATAGAAGACTCGTGTAATTAAGCAGAGATCCAGTCATATTTTTCTTCAAAGGAGTTATATAATGGTAACTTAATCAGCCTGTGCTGAACCTGTCTATACATCATATATCTTTACCTAGCTAACAACAACCTTACCTCCCACAGAATACATGTAATATCTTAAGTTAGTTATCCAACAAACAAAAAGATCAAGGCAACAATAAAACTTCTTATCAAACTCTCTGATTAGGTCTGTTTCTCTTTATTCATTACTTTGGATATCAGAAATTTGTTAAGATGTTTCAAAGTAAAATCTTAAAATAGTATTCAAGGTTATCATTAATCTTGCATTATTACATCCATTGTAAAAAGCTTACTTATCAAACCTTGATCAGAATTCACATTCATCCTCCCTTACACCCTGATAAAGCTTTAGACCTGTTGATATGCAATAAGATCTGTCAACAACTAGATACCTTCCCTCCCCCTCCCACCCAACAAAAACAATTTAAATTACTCCACCCTGGAGACACATTTGAACTTTTCCAATTAAAAGGGTGGAAGAGTTCATTATGAATTTCAAGGGCTGAATGAGTTAATTCTAATACTCACTACCGGTACATTAAGAGTGGTTGAACATGCCTTAAATACCGGATATCTGTTTAACCATTCTGATAGTTTGTTATGATACCAATATTATGATGTTACCGATCGTGACCTTTCTGTGACCTTTACCTATAACCATTCTTTTGAGATAAGACAGATGTCCGTCATAAAAAATCACGGAACAACTGACCCATTCAAATAACTGACCAATCAGTAGCTGATGAATGGAGTGTATTGTTCGGTGGCTGGTGTTCTGAGAGTATTTTTCAGTAGTAGTTGGATCCCCCTATACCCATCAGTACACGGAGTGGCAGACATGATAAAAACCAGGTGGGTGGCAGTCATAACACCGTACACTTATCCCCCATTAGGCTGGCAACTTTCACACCCCGGACAAGATAAAACCTACAATGAACATCTCCTGACACTGCAATATCATAGATAGGATTTGTATAAGTAGTAACGAAGAATGATAAAGAGTTATAAATGATGCACCACAACCCAATCTTACCACATTTCACTTGACCTTTAAAATATCTACCTCAACTCTCTCCTCGATAAACCATTGTTTCTCCTGATGGTCTCACTTCTCTGGTTCTTACAACAGATCTAACCCATTACCACACATCCAACAATCCCACATTCATCTTTATTAAGTGATTACCACAATAACAATAGTCCTGTATTACCCACAATTCCAATGATTCCAATGGCATACAACTGTACATGTCCTGATTTTTTATCTACCATAAAAATCATCATCAAAGTTTCAAACTGTCTTTGACCAACACAGTTCTATAACTATCTTAGATTTTGCATAATTCCATCTCTCTCCAATTTGCTTATTGCTATTGTCCCTGCATGATTTCCCACATTTTTTCATTTGCACCAGTTTTTAACCATTTACCCGATACTGATTCCTGACCCTGTGACCCTGCTATACTTACCACGATTTCTCCAGTTTCGTTCTCCTGTAGAACAAGCCTTGTACACGTGAGTCTCTCCTTTTCCCAGTGGACACAAGTGGACAAAAGGTTCTCATTCCCAGGCAGTCTCCGTAGTTTAACTGTAACACCAAAGACAAAACTTAAACAAAGGAATATTCTGTAGGCAACATCAATGACATGAGCGCCGGGTTTGGATCCTAGAAATGACTTGATATCACAAAGCTATTTTAACGTTTAGGCTGTGTTTGTGAGCTATATCTTGTCTCCCTTTACCACTTAGCCTCTGGACTGTATTCAGGAGACTTGTATTTGACATCACTTTTAAAACTATTTCACTCCATGGACAAAGTCCATTGGATATAAATGAATATCTTACCTATTTTACCCTTAGGGCTGTGTTCCTGTTCATACAAAGCAAATTTTCTGGGATGATCGAGGATGTGGAACTTCTTCAGTAACATCGAAATCACATCTGTGGCTGTTGTATCACTGAAACAATAACATCATATAGATCTATAATTCACCATATATAATGAACAAACATCATATAGGAGCTGAAATATCTCAACTTGTATGTTATATCATGATTTATGAATTTCTGACCAGAGCTACATTTTTCCCCACACCATTTTTTCACTAGCCAACATGCCTGATTTTATGTATCATTCTAGTTTGGTTTGGTTTTATGAGTACCCAGAGAAAAACCATTGACCAGCGGTCAGTACCCATTATTCTAGAATATATATTTAATTTCAAATAAGATAACTGCAAATATACAGCAAAGAGCAAATTTGCTGAGTAGTATTGTATTGCTTTTTGAGCCCTTACGAACATTAAAACGTATCATTAAACAAGAAATATTTCTAAAACATAAATGATCCAATCAATCCATATCAAATTGGGAGGGGGAAGATGTGATGGGACGAGGGAGGACGCAATGGGACAATATTAAAAGAACATGGCTAACATGATTTACCACATGTGTTACCATGACAGGGGCATAAAAGTAATGATTGATAACAATTTTTTTATGTAAACTTTGCGCTCAGTGTATTCAATTCCATGAATATTTTTGCCATTAGCAATAGAAACGTTTGATTATAGGTTCCTACAGGGAACTTGAGAGAAGGAAAGCACACATACATCTCACATCTTTCTTCAACATCTGTTTACCTCCATCTGAACAGTTTTTACAACCCTTACATAACATTAAAGCATACAATCGACCCAGACTTAACATTAAAGCATACATCTGACCCTGACCAGAGCTGCAGACCTGGGAGTGGATCCACATGGTGCATGCTTCCAATACATGCATGTTTTCAATAAATTATCGGTGTGTTCTTCCCATTCCGTGAGAGCACTCAGCGCTACATGCAAGCTTTAGATAAGTCTTTCCCTCAAATACCCTGCTGTTTGTTTACCATAGTAATCTCTTAAATCACATGTACATTCATTTCTCCATTACAAGCATCACTTGTAAAGGTAGAAGTTAACTAAAGGTGAAAGGTAATGCCAGTACATGGGTCAAAGGTCAGTGACATTTATACGAAATAAACTATAAATTTAGAAAATATTTTGGTATATTTCATGAGAATACTTCAGGATTTTTTCAGACAAATATTCGAAGATCACAAGTCAATTGTACAGTTATCTGCAACTACCAGGAGATTCTGTACAAAATAGCAATATCGATACTAGCTTTTCAACACCAAGTTTTTTGTTTCAACAAAGACCAAAACAATGAAAAAGATGCTCATAAAGATTCAACTTGTTTTGTAAAAGACTTTATATCTTTTTTATTTTCACTTCTGAAATAAAATTTGGGCATTCTGTCAATTCAGGAAGAGATTGGAGCCTACGATGTCTAGAGAAGGAAGATATTACACCCCTGGCCACCCTAATGAGACCTTGTATATAACAGTGAATAATGTGTATTCTCAGTATCAAACAAGACTGTAATCCGACAGGATGGAAGGTAACAAAGAATCCGGTCTCTTTTTGTTATGGGGATGGTCTGAACAATGTTTTCACCAACATAATGCTGTATGATGTTTATAGGTTCATACCAAAGGATTCATAAAAAGTCCCTGGCTGTTGTTGTCTGCTGAAAGCTTATTAAATCTATATACAACACAGTGTAATGTACCTTAGCCAAGGGCAGCCTAGTCTTTCTCACCAGTTCATCCGATAAATGTAAATTAAGTACATTGTGTATATCTACGGTTCAAGTTGATATATATCGACCAAGTTCACCTTAACGAGGGCTACTGGGTACACTGGTGAGATTTTTGATAAACTATTGTTTGGTCAAACACTATAATTAAACAAATTCAGTAGTAAGAATTTTAGTCTAACATACTTGAATCATAGAATTTTATTCACATTACTGTAAACACATTGTCATACCAAATTTTTCTCATCCAATTTTCTGAATATTTCTTAAATTCATCAAATTTTTAAAATTCACAAAAGTTTTTCATATGACAGCCATAACTAAATGAATTGAGAATGTCTTTTGAAGTGAAGAAACATCCTTTAATTTAATAACATATTCGAAAAGAAGGTATATAACAACTTTGAGGAATTGGGGAACTTGGAACATCAATTTATCAGACCGCTTCTCTCTCCTAACATTGCTCCAACCTGGAAATTGCCAAACTGAGATCCCGGCCCATAGGGGTTGAAAAACTTCATTCTAGACCCAGAGTTTCCAAAAATTACTTGCATCATGATATTTGATATCAAATTTAATGTAAAACACATTCTCTGATTACTGAAGATCCCCCGGAAATTATGTATACAGACAGATAACATCTTTATATCAAGATTTGTTTTTTTCAGTCGTAGTACTTGAGTAAAATCCTAACGTCAAACTTTCTGATATCTGGGTCAGTTTGTCTGTTAAACATTCCTGGTGTGTCAAGTTTTCGTAACATTCTAGGTCTTTTACAAGCTTGCAATATATCTAACATGACTTGCAACATTTCTTCTTAGCCAACCATTTCAATCTCGCAATTTTTATATATTTTTATGGGGTGGATTAATCAACTCTTGAAGGTTAGCATTCCCACATATTAACCTGATCCCAGGTCAATAATTGTATAAAATATTTACCTGGTAATATGGATAGACTTGCATGTGTCCCTAGGCATGTAGAAGGACACGGTGAGCGTATTTTGTTCCACGATGTGTTCCTTGGTGAGCATTTCGTAGATGGACGGAGGTCGTGCGCCGAGAGACATACATATTGGTCTGATGAGATTTAACACGACTTTGATAAACCCTTGGAATGCTTCTCCTTTTTCACCCTTCTAAAGACAAAGATATTCAAATTTTCCTTATAAGATATGTTGTGCAAATATATTATATATATGACATTATCTTGCTAAAGTCTGAAGTTACATTTATCGCAAAAACCAATGTCGTAAAAAATTGACATTTTCTCTATGCCAGTAGAACATTTTTTCTCCTGTAAAACTTATTATTTACAAGTATACAATCTTGAAAATATCCAACAATTAAGTCTATGACTTTATATGGTTTATATAATTCATATTTTGGTTGGCAACCCTATTGGCAAATTCAAACAAACATATTCATGACAAACTTCATATAATGAAATCACATTCTTTTTTTTTCTGTAGCAGATGCCACAAAGAAAGTGCAAAATGCCAGGGGAGTGAATTTCATTGTTACCATAGAAACCACTCACCAGTGCAACGTTGGCCGCGGGAAACACACTGTTGTACTCCTCGATCTTGCGTTTAAGTTCCTCTCGGTTCAAGGTTGCCTGACTGGGTTTCCGTGGTAACTTTTCGTCCGGTATTGTACCCGACCTGTAACCACTGTCTGTTTCATCTTTTTCCTGGAAATATAAAATGGACATCATCATACATATTAACACAATACAGCCACCAGTATATCTGATCTGTACCAGTAGATGTTGTACCAAATTAATTCAGAACAATGCTACAGATATCTATGCTGAATAACCCAGGGAATCAAGATGCCAAGGACATCATATAATATACCCTTAGTAAAAACCATTGACCACACAGTTAATACATTTATGAGTTAGGTGTGGTTTGTGTGTTAAACTTCCTTTCAACTAATTAGGCCATTAAAGGATGACCTCTATATCTGACATGTAAAGGTGTACAATTACTGGGATACTTAGATATGTTCTTTTCTCCCATATTAGGGCTGGAATATTGGCTACTGTTTCTGACTGCAATAAAATACACTTTCAAGGACACCAGGATCTTGTCACATCCAACTGACAAATCAAATAGATTTACATCACACCACTTACATTGGTGGCCTCGGACCCTGTGTCGGCTGTAGTCTGTTGGTCTGGTGGGTCTGTGAGTGACGTCTCCGCGGACAGAGGGTCCGGGGGTAATCCCTCATCTACTGGGGACGCCTTACACCCGAGTCGAACCAACGGACCGCATTTCTGGTGACACGTAAACTGGCAATCTGAAAAGACAAAGACAATGACATTTAATAACAAATGACAAGTAGTGAAAATCATGAACATTTAAGTCTTTGTCTTATCATGTGTTAAACTTCTGTTTTATTTTAGTTTTGTTCAATGTTGTTAGCTGTAATCACAATATCAACAGGCAGCATTATAGAGGCTGTGACTATTTGTAGTAGTTGTAAATAAGAGAATAAGTTAAATTGAAACAACCACTACAGCATAGTCTGTTCTGTTTCTCCATTTCAAGAGAAACAACTACAACAAAGATATATATGTTGACGCGTATAAACCATTGAAGCGTACACCTCAGATCTACCAATCTCTGATCATACAGACATTATGATCTGTTGACCTGCAGATTAAATGTGTTTAATATAGTTGCATGACTTTTATCTAAATCAGCCTTATAAAATGACTCAATCATTTCTCAATGCATCTTTTATCAAATTCAGTAAAATGAAAAAAAGCAATTAAATTGAGTAAAACTAAACAAGAAACATCACACTTAATCCCCCTTATAAATTAATGGAGTATAACAATTACATGCTGGCTTAAAATTTCATGTAATAAAAGACATATTGTAACAAGTTCTTTATAAATTGCTTTATAATGTAGTCATCCATTACAAAATCTTTATAACCCAGAGAACTTAATCACAAACTGCAGTCATTTATGTTTTTTCACCATAATTCAAGCTTCCACGCTCCCTTCCCTACCCCCACTCCCAAACTTTCCTTACATCATCACCCCCCCCCCCCCCCCCCCCCCCCCCTCCTACTGCCTGTACACTATTTCCCGTCTTAGGGTGATGCGGTTGGCATGAAGACATCCAGTATATTGCCATGTTACAGGGCGTAGCATTCCAGATACGCAAACATAATCATGCAGCATTATCATTCATAACTTTCCGATTTTAATATTCAGCACTTTTACTATCTACATACACTACCAACCTAGGCCAGAAGGATTAGAGTGAGGAATGTATGTCAACTCTTAAAGTACTTTAAGGTTATGGCAAATATCTCTTTGAATATTATTTTTAATGATAAAATTAAATGATGGGAGAGAAAAATCTAAATGCTTCATACTTTTGATGGTTTATAATTTCATGGCATTTTTATCTAAGAAGCTGAAGAAACTTTCCCAGATCTAGGTTACATACAATCTGACCTTTGACCTAAAGATCTAGGTTACATACAATCTGACCTTTGACCTAAAGATCTAGGTTACATACAATCTGACCAGTGACCTAAAGATCTAGGTTACAGTCAATCTGACCTTTGACCTAAAGATCTAGGTTACAGTCAATCTGACCCTTGACATAAAGATATGATTTATTCAATCTGACCTTTGACCTTAAGATCTAGGTTACAGCCAATTTGACCTTAGACCTAAAGATGACAGGACAAGAGAGGACAGCACAGGACGGGAAGGGACGTTCATACAAACAATTTCCCCATCTCATGACAAGGCATAAAATACTAATTCATACATGTTGAACCGATCGATGTATCCTCAACACATTGAGCACACAGACTTCCCACGATTTTCATCATGTGACGGTTGGTCTTCTTAAACATGTCACAAGATTGATTACTAGATCATACTCGACGTTTTGACACGCAGACAACACTCCATATGTCTATTACTGTCATCATTCTGAAGTCTATACATTATAATATCCAATAGAATATCCGTCAATATGTAACAAAGGACTGATTAATTCATCACCACACAGTACACAGTACACTAGTACACAGTACACTATAATGTATATAATCAGTCTTTTCCGAGCTGTACATTCCAAGGTTAAACTGATCCTATCCAGGCCCTGTATCACTTATTATTGATGTAGATAAGTATAAAAGTACACCATCAGCAGCCGTAGCCAGCCAGGTAGGACTGACTACCTGTCGTTAACAGGTGAGGACCAGTATTGTCTATATAGCTAGTACACTAGGGTAACAGATGGTACAGAACGACCTGAAATTGGGTATCAATTTTCACCTATAGACTAACTAATACTACATGTCTCTGGACTAACATGCCAGAATTCTGTATAGCAGAGTTATCAACTATTATGTCTAGAGGCCTAAAATCAATTAGCTACCATATATATCCAGTAATTAGTTACCTTTAAGTCCTCTGGTAATTACAAACTGTCCTTATAATAGGACCACCCACCTAGCTATTTCTGACATAGATTACATACACTGTCCTTAAGGCTACCCTTAACTCTAAGTAAATGTTCATGATGTTAAGTAATAAACTTAGTTTTCAAAGGTAAAAGATCAGAAGATCAAATTTAACTAGAAAGATGACAGCCATCAGAAAGGGCCCCTCCAGCACAGAGTGAGTCTGCAAAAATTAAAACTCTTAAATTTCGTCAGCTATTATAATGTAGAAATTCAAAACAATAGGCCAATAATGTGTTTCAGGGAAATTTTGGGGAAATCCAATGACAGACAAACATCTCCTTACAGACATGTACATCTGCGATGCAGGGCCCTTTGCAATAATTATTTAGGCTTATGAAATTTAAGTCAGAATATAGACTTAGTAACAACATATCGGCCTAAATATATTTGTATAGACTTAGTTGAATAAACTTGCTTGAGAAATTCTGTAATAACCACTATAGTTTGTATAAGTTTCTAGTCAAATAGAAATTTTTATTATAATTCTATGACAGTATAAACACAACAAGGGTTTCGATTTATTCTAATGTGGTAAATATCTGATGGATTCATCCAATAAACTTATATACATTTTACAGATATATCCAGGTATAGAGTATGAAATATTATATATATTTAAGTCCCATTTCATGATTAATGAGTCAGACATGAAGACCGATCTATAATAAGTATAAATGAAAATAAACCATTCACACCCTACAATAACATATAACAATATATAAATTTGTCACACTGCCAACAAAACGTTTCACATTCAATCTATAATTAGATTCCATTATTGTAACAACAAAACAATCAAGGCTATATAAGGAAATTGAATATGTCTCATTTTTTCATGACGTATCGTTTCCCGATACTGAAATTGAATATTTCGACTTCCTCTGAATAACGATATTTCTGCCTGTCAATCATTCCTCTATTAACTGTCCTTAAATTACCATGATAGGACCTTGCACAAATTTGTATTTCCTCTAACCCTTTCATTATTTACATAATTTATCACACTTCCTCTATTTCAGTTTTTCCTGTGAATAGTTTGTCTAAGAATTTACAATCCAAGTCGTAATAGACGTAACTCACGAACCTAAACCTACCTAATATGGTAGGAAGTACATTGTTATTACTATAATAGGGCATCATATAATCACTGGATGTCCATGCTGGGCTGACCAGCAGATACTGTACAGCGTTATGTAATGACCGGCAATATATTTACTACCTATATAAAGTGGCCCACAATGTGGTCTTATATTGACCGAGACTATATTTAGTACCTGTGGAGAACTACAATGTGGTCTTAAGGTACCAGTTCACATGCCAACACCCAGAAAAGAATCCCTAACAACTTTTTTCTTATAACTAGATCTCCAATAACCTTGTCAACACCCTTTCTAAACTAGATCTTAGACCACTTGAGATTCTTATACACCAACTAATAACCGAAAATCATAGATTGAATTCAAGAGCCGTTCTGTATTACGTACAAAACACTTGTTATATAGGTTTAATGTATAGGCTTATCAGCATATCTGATACTGCTGCCTCTATATAACATATTATATCCCACAAAAGATTATTTAGACACGTAGAGTCGAGGAATATAGAACGCCAACAGCTGTTGCCTAATTTTCATCATGATTCCGTAATAAGTAATGCAGGATTTTCAACACGATTTTAGCGATATGTAATACTGGTGAACCAATGCTTTGTGATAAGTTCGGAATTTTTTCCCCATAAATTATCTTCAAATTTCACTATAACATGTACGATATAGCAGCTCCATCCAGGAAACCTTACAGACCATATCATCCTATAAAAAGAACATGGCTACTTTATATGACACAAGACTGAACATAAAATACTTCAGCTGTGGTCATTAATCTTCCTCACCGTCTCAAAAATTATTCATTAAGAAAAAGTTAATCACTTTGGAAAGATTAATACCTCAGGGATGTGCATTCTATATCCATATATTACTTTTTTGGCAATTTATTATCATTTTCATTTTGAGGAATGAACCATTTTTATTTTTGTGGTAAAAAAGAACTCCTCATTTTCATTTTGAGGAATGAACCACTTTGATTTCTGTGGTAAAAGGGAACTTATCATTTTTATTTTGAGGAATGAACCACTTTCATTTCTGTGGTAAAAAGGAACTCGTGTCTTAGATAATGTAACCGGTTATAGGTGTAGCTCATCAGGCGAAAAACAGCTTATAGAGTTAACAGGATGTCCTCAAGGTGACCTTCAAATGAAATAAACTGATAATGAGCTGTAGCAGGTGTTATATTACTTACATGACCTTCACACGAACCAACATCTCATTCAGAACACACACACAGTCACAGATACCTGCTTGTGTAATCTACATAAGCCGTCGTACATGTATATTTTTTCCATAAGCATATATATATATTCTCTTCAGAAGTAGAGTTCTTTGATATCTGCTTACTCATCATTTGAAAGGAAATGAAAATGTTAGTACACAGGAGATAAATTGTTGATTCAAATTAATAGATATAAACAAGAATTAACTTGATGTTCATGCTCATTTTTATATGTCTTGATATAGGTTTTTTCTTATTCTTTTAATTTCTTGAAGGTTTATAAACGTGACGAAGAGAAACAAACTTTCTTATTTGCTTTCCTACCTTCCTGGACTTTTTAACCAAACAAAATAAAGCAGGAACTTAGTTTGAATATTCTACTTAATTCACAACTAATTACTTCAGCTAATTAGAACTTTTTATTGGGTATATTTATAATGAATACCGTCCATGCCAGCTGTGTATGAGGCCACGTCCCAGGGAAGTGTAGTTAGGGAGGACTTAATTTATCTGATCTACGAACCATCACTAAACATGTGTCTGATCATGTCGGCTATTATTGCCATCTCCAAAATGGTACCATACCGAGATTTCTGTAAATTACCATGTCGACTGCGGAAAAAATAATCGGCAGGGGTAAAAACTCATCAGCCTTGAGTGAAAAGCACATGTTCCTAGGCAGGTACAAATTAGCCTGAACAGCAGACGACAGATGGTCTAACCCTTTTCCAGCAGTGCACAGCTTTTATGTGTTATCATTTTCTACCATTCATCTACAAGCGATCCACAAATAACCCCCCCCCCCTTCACCTAAAAGAATAAAATTATTAGTACCATATTATCTTCAATTAAGCCAGCTTTCTTCATGTACCAGTTAAGTATTTGCTTCAAGTAAATTTTACTCTAGCTAGACTATATTTGAACTGAATTCTTAAGAACCGACTACTCTTTGAATGTGAATAATATTGTGAAGGAATTTGACATGGACTTTATGGAGCTCATTTAAACAATGCCTATTTGTGACTGAACATGGGCTTATTTGTGAACATGGGGGCTTATATTATTTGTGAACATGGGGATTATATGTGAACGTGAACTTATTTGTGAACGGAGGTTTATTTGCAAGTATGAGCCAATTTGAGAACAGCATAAGCTCATGTAGACACATAATCACATCTAAACACATTTTATAGTTAAATACTGTAAAAAGCATAATTCTACAATACTCATGTTGATTGTAGATTATGACCTTTTGTTCAATGTTTGTACAAAATGTTTTCCATGTTTCCAAAACAATAGATTATGACATATAACTCAGTCAGTAAATGACACCGGGTCATACCTTCAGATAGTTGACCTATTACGCCATGTGACTGCAAGAGCTAAATAAATATAATCATTACGTAAAGAAAAACATTAACAAATGTATGACCTGAACGATTGTAAAAATAATTCACAGGAAACAAACACTAGTTTTATATAATCAGATATAGATGGGCTGAAGTATTATACATAGTTCAAAAGATAAGTATATTATATCAAAACATAATTTCTGAAGTTATTAACTTCCTCGAGGCCATTTGTCAGAAGGTCCTCAAACTATCTTTGATTGTCATTGGTTTATCATATAAGTATCTTAGTGTAAGATGCATTAAAGTTTACACAAAAGAGGGGTTTCATGGTTAGCTATATTTAATGTATTACTCACTGTAACTTTCCTTTCACAAGTTTTCTCTCTTGTTTCAATTGTACACCAACAAAAGCAATATCATGTTTCACAATTGACCACTCACTTTTGTTCAGTTTTAAATTGTACAAACAAATTACATTTGAATGTTGCAAAGCTTTTCTTTTTCATCTCATAAATGATGGTGGAATTTGGTAATATAAAACTGTATCTATTACACAACTTCAGATCTATAAAGATTTTAAAATCTAAATTGAACAGTTTAATTTGTTTGCAGCTATAATTTTGAGAGCAAAGATACATCAGTTAGCCCCCCCCCCCCCTCTCCCCAACATCGCCCCCCCCCCCCCCCCCCCTTCATAAAATACAATTGGTTACCATATTACCCAAGCACTTCAGGGATTACTGTGGTTTCTTTTACTCATAAGATGATACATGTTATGAGGATTATAGGCTAAACCACCAATGTTGACCCAACAGATTTATTATTTTTCCTATGTAGTATATAAGATTCAGGGCATGCTGGGTTCTCATCTGTATACATACATTCATCCCAGTATCTCAACATATGGCCAAGATGGAGGGGGAGGGGGATGGGGAGATCTACTTATAAACAGAGTATACTTATGGTTGCACCACAAACAATTATCCACAAAAGAGACAATTTAGTTTGCTCTATAGGTATACAATGTACCATAAACATAGACTATTCAAAAACAAACAATGTTTGGAAGAAATACACTCCAAGATATTTTTGTAGAAATGTAGGAAAAGAAAGTTTTTCTAATGTCCCAAGCTAACAAGACAGTTTCTGGCTTGGTTTTCCTCCATGTTGTACATGCTCATCTTATCTGTATGTAGATCTGTGTATATATATATCAGTCTGCACCTAAAACATGAGCAGGGCAGTCTGGCCATGTAACTCCACATCCAACATCCTCCCACTCCTGTCTCCTACTGTTTTTGTACCTTAATGGTCCGAAATACCCCTATACATTAATGTGACCCTATGATAGCCCCCATCTCCCAAATACCCAAAAACAAACATCTAAACATTCCATCTTTTTATTTCTAGTCCTTGAAATGTCTTGCTGTCAAAACTTAAGCACTCATTCTCATCGTGTATGACTCCAGTAAAAACTTGTATTGGTTCATCAAGTAAAGGCCTCCAAATTTCTCCTACCTTTCATATTCTCCTCAAAGGTCAAAGGTCGGATAGGTAATCTCTATCTCCCTTAAAACTTATACTCCTACAGACTCCTACCCTCCACAAAACACCCAAGCACACCAAAGTTAGCTATAGATTCCCATGCCTACCCTACCCTCCACACACACCCAAGCACACCGAAGTTAGCCATAGATTCCCATGCCTACCCTACCCTCCACACACACCCAAGCACACCAAAGTTAGCTATAGATTCCCATGCCTACCCTACCCTCCACACACACCCAAGCACACCGAAGTTAGCCATAGATTCCCATGCCTACCCTACCCTCCACACACACCCAAGCACACCGAAGTTAGCCATAGATTCCCATGCCTACCCTACCCTCCACACACACCCAAGCACATCAAAGTTAGGAACATATAGTTATATATAAGAGGAAACCCTCTCGCTTTAATGTTTAGAAATGCCATTTTATGATGTTCCAGATCGCATCTGACATTATATTTCTTTCTTATATATTGTTCAATCAGAGAAAATCCAGTGAAAAGAGCAAGAATCATATCCATGCTCTACTATTCCAAGAAAGGGCAACAACTCTTTTGTACCACTTATTCTTCTTCAACATGTACAAAAGTCTATATAATAAACTGGTACATTGGTGGGAGAAAAGACCTCAAACCTTCTGCTCACCATTCCAGCTGCTGAAG
This sequence comes from Argopecten irradians, assembly GCF_041381155.1. NCBI lineage: Eukaryota > Metazoa > Mollusca > Bivalvia > Pectinida > Pectinidae > Argopecten > Argopecten irradians. The sequence continues at coordinate 10,203,442 of NC_091145.1, read as the reverse complement.
CCAGTTGATGCTGACCTAGCGTGTTAAGGATAGATAGTGGTTGCTAAGTACCAAGTCTAAATATACATGTGTAATCTGCTTTCTACATCTCAAATATGGAGCATATCTTGACAGGTTTTTTTCTGAAATGTTGACTTTTTCATTATCCCAAATCAGCTGTACGTTCTTAGGTATATATACAATAAGTCAATTCTTAATCAGATTGTGTAAACAAAATCAACTGAAAAATGCCTTTTCAATACCAAATTTCCAATAGTGTTGAAATTATGCCCATCAGTCATGAGGCAATGAGAAGTTAACTCCTTTCCAAACAAGCAATTATCTTTTGCTGAGCTCACAAGTACAGCTGATCAAATTCTACTAAAAGAACTTTTCAGACAAGTTTCATCAGGCACACTATATTCCACTGAACTGTAATTTCTTTCTGTTTGCAAACTTAGATAACTCCATGTCATCAAAGATTTGATTGTAGACAGCTCTCCGCTGTAAACATGTTAGTCTCGGTTTGTGTAAACATAAACAACCAAACATTGATGATATCACCGTGTAAGATAAACAAGCATTCTTCAAAAGAAATGTTTTAATTCTGCCATTTTTTCTGAACCAACGACTTCCGACTTCCCCGGCGGAACTAGCAGAGATCTGCTTTCAGCTTACATTAATACATAAACAGGGACATAACTGAAGGACAAAGAAATCTGTGGCAAGCAAGAATTCTGTTTATACTATCAATAACTTTTTTGTGTTCTCTTCTTCATAAAGATACCTTATTGAATTTGGGTCATTAAATTGTTTCATTTTGTATTAATTATATCAAACTGCAGTTTCCTATAGACACATGCATGAGTGAAGTTTTCATACAGATGAAATATCTTTATAAGCTAATATTGACAAGGTTGTTGACTAAATCATGTATTCAAGAACTCTCAAGTCTTTATCAGGTCAGGAAAGAGAAAATCGGTAAATGCAGTACCTGGCAGTTAATTGTCACATGGTGCATAAATTCAAAACTACAGCTTGTTGGATCTAAGTTCCTTCAAACTATGTTTAAAAAGATGAGAAAACTGATTTCTGACTGTACCTATTTCATATAAAATATCATGATACTTATACATTTGATTATTTTCAGAATGATGTTACAGGCAAATAATATTAGTGGGGGCATACCGGGCAAAGCTCTAGTTCCAAATGACTTGGGGGGAGGGGGGAGTTTGAACTCCCAAGCATACCTTATTACCAGTAAAATACAGTTATATGGACCAAAGTTTTCGTTTTAATTGAATTAACAATGTATTTTTATCTTAATTCAATTAATCAATTATCTGAAATCTAAAGATTTAAATTCAGCATCAGGAATCCCTCTGTCAATATGTGGTTTTGTATAATTGTCGGTACGGCAGGTGTACCTACGGATCAATCGATGGTAATGCATACCACCTGTACAGGCTTCACACATCATTGAACTTCAGCCAATTATCTCCGTTTAATTGAGCAATCAAGCACGTTTTATCTGTACAATTCACTTCTGGAATGAAAGTCCCTTTTCATCAGCTAGGCAACTTCAAGTTATCTGTAGCTAATCACGATGAAGTAAAAGATGATATCGAAAGAAAAAAAATATGAAAGACAAAAAAAGATTTCAAATTTGGTCCATTTTTTTTTTCTTAGTCAGAAGACAAATACTGGTAATTAATTGCGTCAACATTCATGAAGATCTAAAAACGACTCGCTAATGGGACTTGTTTATTAATGTCACCTTCCCCAAGTGGTCAACCAACCAAAACGTTCACGAGCAGTCATCTGTGAAATGTCAAGAAACATTTGCATTTTAAGTGCACATTCCACTGCATGTGTGCATGCATGCAAAGGCAATCCTAGACTTTTAATACAAAGCTTCTTCAAGTTTTAAATTAGTCCCAGACCATACAGCCATACCATGAATCAGGCAGAAAGCTTTCAGAGACTCTAAGGACATTTTCCAGCTTCTGTATAAGATCTTATGTAACATCAATAAAAACTAGCAGTATTACTAAAATACATTAACATTTAGAGACATGTAGGTAAAAATATTGCTTTTACATTATTTTTTGACCATATACATATTTTTTTCTCTGTTATATTGCTGTTTATGTTGTGAATATCTTATCTAGAAAATGAAAGTGGATAAACTGGTTTGAAATAAACAATTTTACTAAAATTTTCTTTGGCCTTACTTGGTACCAGTTAAGCTTTCAAAATCAAGGATGTTCTGAAAGAGCCATACTAGGTCCTACATGGAATAACGCATACTCATCGAACATTAAACAACCAATTCTTGTTCTCATTTCCTTATATGAGACTTACTTCTTTCGACAATGTCAGAGAACAAAAGGTCTTTTTTTTAATTATATTCCTTAACTAATTCACCCCTGAAATTTTATAATAGATTGCTCCAGTCCATGTGTTGGAAGAGTCCAAATGTGTCACCAGGGGTAAAAGAGTAAATCTTATTCAACTGTATACATTTATGTCATACCCTGAAAATTATTTCCAGATTTTATTGTGTAGGAGCATTCTGCTGACAGATTTCACATTGTCCCAGTTACTTATAACTGTCAGACTCCAGTGTGTCAAAAACTTCAGCCAGACTGTCACACGAACCTGCTGCATAACAAATTTAGCTGACTTCATCAAAATGTGTGTCCCTGTGCATAAAAATTTCCTTCATAAAACAATGAATGGCTGTTCTCTCAAGGGAATGCAAGACCGAGAAGCCTCATCCGGCTCATATTGCATGATGTGATATATCAGAAACTATTACCTGTATATATAATATCTGCCTACACAAGATCACATGCACTTCATTCAAGCTTCAACATTATTAATGTATAATATACATCTATATGGTAATGTCAAGCTGATTAATTTGGTACAGATGTGTATCATGTGTGGACAAAAGCTATCAAAAGTTGTCATAGAATTTCTAAGGTGAACAGCTAGTCAGATTTCTTTATCAAGACTCTTGTGTTGATTATTAATTATTACACAAGAGATTTTGGTTTCAAGATACGAAAATGACATTGGTATCATGAAATCAACATTAGTATTATCTTCTTTCGATTTTCCACATCCCTGATATTTATATTCTCCCCTTTGTCATTCTCTCTAATTTTTATATCCCTCTTCTCTCAATTATCTTTATATCTCCCCTTTGTCATTCTCTCTATTTTATATCCCTCTTCTCTCAATTATCTTTATATCTCCCCTTTGTCATTCTCTCTAATTTTTATATCCCTCTCTCTCATTATCTTTATATCTCCCCTTTGTCATTCTCTCTAATTTTTATATCCCTCTTCTCTCAATATCTTTATATCCCCTTTGTCTTCTCTTAATTTTATCTTTTCTCATATCTTATATCTCCCCTTTGTCATTCTCTCTAATTTTTATATCCCTCTTCTCTCTATTATCTTTATATCTCCCCTTTGTCATTCTCTCTAATTTTTATATCCCTCTTCTCTCTATTATCTTTATATCTCCCCTTTGTCATTCTCCTCTAATTTCTATATCCCTCTTCTCTCTATTATCTTTATATCTCCCCTTTGTCATTCTCTCTAATTTTTATATCCCTCTTCTCTCTATTATCTTTATATCTCCCCTTTGTCATTCTCTCTAATTTTTATATCCCTCTTCTCTCTATTATCTTTATATCTCCCCTTTGTCATTCTCTCTAATTTTTATATCCCTCTTCTCTCTATTATCTTTATATCTCCCCTTTGTCATTCTCTCTAATTTTTATATCCCTCTTCTCTCAATTATCTTTATATCTCCCCTTTGTCATTCTCTCTAATTTTTATATCCCTCTTCTCTCTATTATCTTTATATCTCCCCTTTGTCATTCTCTCTAATTTCTATATCCTTCTTCTCTCTATTTTCTTTATATCTCTCTTTGTCGTTCCCTCATTCTTACACATCCCTTATACCACCTTTATCTCATCTCCTTCCCTTATCTCCCTCCCTGTCCACAGAACTCAATCACTATCAACCCTAATCATTCCTATAGTATAAGCCAGAGATCTAGACTTCTCGGAGGGTTAATGAGCACCAGTAAGATAAGTATTTATAAAGACACATCACAGGCTGGCTAGGTATATTTAGACTACATTTGAACAGATACATCAGGTTCAGAGTTTAAAGAGTCCGAGAGAGATCGAAGAAAAGTTTAGTAAAACACACACATGCCCGGATTCCACTTTGAAGGAAATGAAGCATCACAGGAAGTCTGCCTGAAATAAGTGAAGCAGAAAACATCAACCACAGTGACCTAGATTTAGAAACTGGAACCAAACACTCACCTAAAACATTATTTAGAATGGAGGCATGTGTTGTGTTACCGAAATAGAACAAATTTCATTTCTTTTTGGTACATTGTTATGCATGTATAGTTGTTTAGGGTTGGATACACAACAGGATGACATTTTATATGTAACGTAAATATAAAAGATGATATTAATCATGTAAAATATGAGTCATGGGTAGATGAATTTCATACACAAAACCTATAATGGACTCCCGTAGATCATAAATCTTTTCACCATAATATTACCAGTATAACCACTATCTAATGTTCGTTGTCTGGTGAAGTGGGATTGTGGGGTGTGTTTGATAACACTATACATACAGCCTCTGATCGACTTAACATTAACGTATACCTGTATTGGTAATAAAGCTATATGAACTTGGTATGAACAGAAATAAAAGAAATTTCTGTGTCAGGAATTGGTTCCTATATTGTCACATATTCTGATAGTAAATAGTAGTGATGACAATCTGATCATAGAAGGGTCATACTCAAGATCTAGTGTAGATTTTTTTTTGGGGAAAAATCTAATTCCGATTATCAAAGGGAAGCAATAAGGTACATAAGTTAATTTCATTATATTGTTTATATGTTGTATTATATAATGAGTGATATAATATTTTATCTCTCTCTTTTTTGTTGGAAATCATTTATTACTGATAGTGTCATTAACATTAGGATAATATCTGTATTACAGACTAATTGATGTACACAACATCAGAGAAACACTTGCAAGGGAGATAATCAAATCAAGTACCTCAATTATAGAAATAACTTAATCAAGCAAATGGTAGTGACACTGGATGAAAGATATTCCATTAAGGAGATTATCTAGATCAATTCACTTTTCATGAAATCGGGACTGGATTACATTGGAAGAACACATTGAAATCAAAGCTACTTCTCTCAAGGGGAGATAACCAAACAAGATTTTCTCTTCAGGGGAGATAACTAATCAAAACATTCTTTCAAGGGGGAGATAACCAAACAAGGTTTTCTCTCCAGGGGAGATAACAAACCAAATATTTTCTCAATGGGATATACCGAAAAAAATTGTCTAACAAAGGGAGATAAGTAATCAATATTTATTCCCCAGGGGAGATAACCAACCAAATTTCCCCTCAATGGGAGATAAATCAATCTGTTGTCCCATGAGATGATAACCGATCACAGATTGAAAAGTGGCTTAGTACAAATGTAAATATGGTTTGATTGACCACCAGGCCTATATCTACTGTGGGTAATATACCAGGCCTTTAGCCCCATAACCTCTAATAACCATACACACTAATAGTATATTATGTTACAACCCTAAGGATAATTGATATAATGTGGCTGGCCTTTGGAGAAATGCAATTTCATCGTCACCCACTATATATATAAAAGGTTCTGTAGCAGGCTAATACAGCCCTAATTGTTTGTACTTAGTTTGTGAATTTGGCAAGGCTGAAATAATTTGGCAGAGGAGTGAACTTTTTCTCAACACATTTCGGAGATTTAATATTCAAGTTGTAACAAATCCATAGGTAAAAAACACTTGAATATATCAAATTTGTGTTTGTAAGAAATCTACGTATAAATCACATTTACATCACAAATGTAATTTTGGTAGGATACTTATTATTTTTTGTATTTAGCAAATTTAAATATTTCTTTTTGTCTGTATTTGGCAAATCCATGAATTATATTTACATCACAATTATAATTTTGGTTGGATACTTACTATTTTCTGTATTTGGCAAATCTGTTAGGGTTGAGCAACTATTGAGGTCTTGTTTTTTAGCACTAGAGTAAAATCCTGTATCAAAGTCCGCTACACTGTCTTCTTTAATGCTAGTACATGTTCGTAAACTCCCCGACGTACTCGGAGGCAACGAAACATGATTGTCGTTTTTTAATTTATTGAATATATAATCCCACTCGCCACCGGAGTTCCACACTCTCTCCTCCCCACTGGGACTAGCCTCATATTTGAGGGAGGGGTCATTATCACAGAAAGCCTTTAATTCCTGAACAATATCACAACCCGAATTACGATTAATCCTTTGTATCACCTTAGAACGGCGTTTCACTTTTTTAAGATTCTGAAACTCGCGTTCAAATGCCATGAAATCTTCATCATGGTCAAAGAAATCCATAAAGGAATCCTCAATTTGAGAATCATCTAAATCTTCCTCGAATACATCGCACTTTTCATCATCAATATCCTCGTGATCAGGTTCCTCTTCTTCCTCATCTTCATCACCATACCGATTTAACGACCACCTGAGCTTGTCAAGACTATCAGAAAACCTATTACTTTTAAACGTTTCAAAGACCCTCTCAAATTCCTGGAAGTGCTCATCACTGTTTAGGAACTCCATGAGTGGATCAGGCGGTGGATGGCTACTTTTGCGAGCTTCTGCCGTCGTGAGAAGTTTGGGTTTTGATTCACCTTTAAAAACACTGAAATCTTCAAACAGCTCCTCTTTAAGGTGACTGAAATTTTTCAAATCTTGTTTAAACTCCTCAAAATCTTCCTCATCAACGAATCCATATTTCAGATGTCTGTGTGGTGAAGAATCGCGTTGCAAATCACTGTATTGGAGATCAAAAATGCTTTGGTTACAGATACGATTGGCAGCAGTGTTTCGGTGGGATCGCCGAGACCTCGTGCTTACTTTGGCAGAGGGACTAGTAGAGCGCTGGTGTCGAAGACGGCTGTATGATATACCACTAGACCGCTTTCGACTATCTTCCATACCTCCCTACACAATAATATAATGGGGATGAGATCACTCTCCATTCACATCCTAACATACACAAATCTGTGTAAGGCCTCTTAATATACATCCACTTTTCATCAATTCAGTTAGAGATATGTGTAGGTATCCCACTGGTAGGCTGGCAATAGGATGGGATCACACTGCCAGTACACTGCTCACTCTACAAATAACCACTAATGTTGTTACACACCAGTAAACTCGGATACCCTGACCTCTAACCTCCGACCTATACTACCCAATACACATTCTCACTTCTCCAGGTAAAACACTATCTGCAGCTCACCAAAAACAAATCAGAGTTCCTCTCTCTTTGAAGTCGTTCTTATTTATACAAGCTCTGCAAAGCACCGGCTTTATTTGAAGGCGGAAAAGTCTAAAAATAACTTCCTGTAAGAGCTGCCACGGTAAATAAAACTGTTATCAAGGTGAACATACCATGAACCAAATCACGATTATACTACTGAACATTGGGCTATCTCAGCCAGACATACATATGTATAATTGACACTTTAATTTGGTGTTTTAATTGATGAGTACACAGACAATATTGTGTCTATGTCATTACGTCACAAGTAAAATCCCATTAAACATAGTCCATGGTTACAACGCATATAATGTTTCCGAGCTCACGTGAGTCCTGCATTGATTGGTGTATATATGTACTGTTTATAAACAACACTCAATAAATAGCAATAGAATTCTGTATCCGTTCAAATGTTGTTTCCAAGCTCATGTGAATCTTATACAGTTCTGTGTACACACAAACGCTTAATGATATCAATAAAATTCAAATCCATAATATCACAACTCCAAATATATGAAGCTCAGCTGACTTTTTGCTTATCGTCTAGCCACGTGCCTACTTTACCTTGATGAAACAAAAACAGTTATATAGTCTATAAAGGATTCCATTTGTGCTTCTAGATTCACCTTGGAGTATTAAATCGTGCCATCTGCCCCATGTGAGTGAAGCAATGACTGCACTACACGTGCATGCAGATTCAAATCAATGCAGCCATACTCTAGCTGTCTACACATGGGCCAAACCCTCCAGATGGTATTTTGTGAACATATGCTTGTAAATATATATACATGTATATAAGTCTTAGTGAGAATTGTGAATGTTCCCTGATGCTTGTGATGTAGGACTCCCTAGAGTATTATTGACCAATCACAGCACCCGGTACATCTGTCCAACTGTACTCTCGTTCCCTATACAACTGTTACCAACCAGCCGACTTATTGTATCAAATGTTTATAGAATCAGGCCTGCTCCATTGACACAGAAACTGTTATGATATATACAATAAATCTGTGGTGAGGTATAATGAATGACAAGATTATCTCATAAAAATTTCCAGTGGACTGTTAATTAAAGACACATGTGTGTGCTCTGGTATATACCAGGATTTGGCCTGGTCCTGTGATAATTCTCCAGGGATCAAAAGTAATCATTTGGCAGCCTATCTCTACAGTAGATCTGTGTTAATGGTCCTGTCAATCAACCCAAGGTTACATGTGCTGTCCAGGCAGTGTCCAGTCTGACTGACCACAATGTCCAAGATGTAGTAGAGCTCTAATCATAGAGATTACCTTGACAACCTATGTCTGAGTTAGACAGCACATTAAGAGTATAATTTAGACTTCACATCCTTAGGCTAATAGTAATCCCAGGAATCACCTGCTCCTAAGGCCTGTATAATGAATATACACACACAGTATTTAATTTTCACAGGGAAATGGAGTGAAAGTGATCATTATCTACACGTATGATGTTCAGGCTCCAATATTTTCATCCTTCATTTCCTAGGCCTGTCAACTACTAATCCTGGGATGGTTTCCCCAAACTTTCTCAACATCCAGCAGAGAATGGTATCAATTCTGTAAATTTCTTCGTTGATCTATGACAGCACAATTTGTTTGTCAATAGCTGTTGTTTATGAACTATCACTTTCTCTAGTTGTCAACATATTGACCTGTATAATTTATCCTCGAGGTCAATATAACACCATGTCAACAAGGCCCTATTGTCATCAACACCTCTTTGTCACACTGATCAGTTACATCACAGACAACAAAGATAAGATTAGCGATTAATCAGCCATCCATCCCATTTTTGAACCTCCGGGATCAAGTGCCAGTCTATCACATCTATACACCTGGTGCACTTTCGTCACTTCCTCAGCTTTATTTTCATGGTCAGAGAACTTTACACAGGTATACACGTCACATTTAAACCGCTGTGTTTACAAAACGTTTCTGCCCACACTCTGTGACTAACACTGTCATTGTTGTGATCAGCCGAGCGATCAGGCCATTGTGATGGCTAGGAAGAGTTGTCCCTCTTACTTAACAGCCGATCAACAAGAAAATCCATTAGTTGTTATTTCTTCACATTCATAGTCGCTCAAGCGTGACTGATCACAGCCTGATAGCGTTAATTACCCACTGTGAAGACAGAACATGTCTGTATCTTTACAATTACTAGTGAGGAAATAGCATGTCTTTATTTGTACAATGGCTAGTTATATTGAAACCTAAAATCTCCAAACACAGAAAGCAAAAAAAAAAATATCAGTAAAGATTGATCTGGTTACCAATAGAATACCCCGTAATTTAAAACCTTACCACATGTAATCACACTGTTTTTATAACAAGTTCATACAGGACATTTACTGACAGTAACATTGATTTCCACGAAATTATATAATCACATGTACATATCATTGATAGCTTAAGCCTTTCACAGATACAATACACACATGTGCATGTTTCATTTCATTGGTAAGTTATAAATGCATGTATGTAATTAGCACAATAAAGCAATGAATCTTATCTTGTTTATTTCTGTATAGAGATAAGTTAAGTATCTTTACTATACTGTAGATAAAGTTCCAGGAACGTCACTGGAATTCCTAATTGCTAATTGATGATATACTTAGGGTGGGTAGGTGGATTTAAATTTCCTGCTGTTCGTGTGTGCAAATAAAATTTTGATAATCGTATTTGCCCCGGGCAATTCTACGAGTTCAAAGGGAACATACACAGGTGATAATATTTGAGCTATCACTACCCTATTACATAGCTTACCTGTATAGATATCACCAGTGTCAAACTCGTCAGTGTTATGACTAAGTGCAGAAATAGTTTTTGTGGCACCCATATTTATTTTTGGGAGATGACAATATAATTATGAAATTTTCACGCCTGAATAATTTATAATTTCAACAGTCTGAAATAGTTTGGCCTGATATATCATCCATGTCAATTGTAAATGCCAAGCTAATTAAGCGTATCTATAGTTTTTGGATACCGAACACATTTTTATATTTGACATTTCTGACAAATTGCCCGAAGTCTTGTTGTAAACGATAAAATTACACCACAATGTTAAATTTAAATCTACAAATTGTGCCAGATTTTAGTTTATACAGTAAATACAGACTCTGTATTGTGTAGATATATACAGCTGAGGGTAAGAGGTTAAGTTTTACAGGTAATCTGTTACCTGTACTGACTGCAGTGTTCAGATCTGGTAATCCGACGTGTTTCTGATGTATCGATCTCCCCACTAACCCTTGACACAGCTGACACAAGCAAAGTCATTCACATACGGACAAAGAAAATCATTGAGCCTTATCTCCACAACGTAAAAAACTTTTAATATCTTTAAAAGAAATCTCAATTCACAGTTGATCAGAAAATGTAATCAAATGTTTTTTAATGCATTTTTTATTTCCTATATATTCTTCAATAAAGTGTTATTTTACCAATAAAGAGAAAGCATATCTAAGTTAAAATCAAGGTGTATTTTCTCTATTACACCATATGTCTAGTCGCTAGATTAAATCTATTACGCTACATGTCGTAAGCTGACCATATACACATGTATTGATTTCTGTGCATAAACACCTGAAATCTCGGGAGACCATACAATGATCCCGACGGATGACTTTTGCCACAAACACAACACTTTAAGCTGATTTGTTGATCAATGAGCACTTTATAGGGAATACCTGGAGACAAAGACATCTTGCCATAATATGTCTCGTTTTTTAAGACATCTTGCCATAATATGTCTCGTTTTTTACACCAGCTAATCCTTTTACAATACAAAACCATTGCCATTTACTCACAGCTAATCCAATAATGACTAAACATTGAATCCTTTTTTTCCAAGTGTTTATTTATAAGCACTTCAGTTTCCAAAATCAATTGACTTCTATGCAAAATATATATGAAATATGACATAGAAATTAGAATATGAAAGAAGAGCATGGTTTCTTTTTATCTTCTTAATTGCTCTGTATACTCTTGATTGGAAGACTTGATGTAAAGTTTCATCCCTTAATGGAACAGCTTTTGTAATTTTCTAGCTATTTTGGAAGCCATGATCTAGATATAATAACTCTAATAATCTGTCATAGGTTTTTTTTAATTGCTCTGGTAATGCGGTACATTTGAAAGTCTATACATGTATATATATAGCACCCAGCTACTACACACAATGACGTCTGGTATCAGAATAATTTTGGAATAAAGTGTATAAATCAAATAGTGACATAGCTGTTTTGGTATCAAAAAGTATATTTTGGCATGATCATTTGGTTTTCTAGTGTTAAAGAGTTATATAAATTATACAGTCATTATGAAGGAAAATTGTTAGATCTTTGGTTTATTCATATAGAATTCAAATAGTTATTTTGTTTTTAGCGCAAATTAGTACACAATTAGCATCAATTATTTTGCAAGTAATATTGTAATAAATAACGATATTTTAAACAAACTTGCTAAAAAAATTTTTTTTCAATTCGTGGTTAATTTTATGCTTTACATACTTTAAACATCTGTGGGTATTTTTACATTCTATAACATGCCATCCACATTTTAAGTTGTGATGTTGGCTGATGGTTTTCCTCTGGGTACTCAGGACTTTACCCTGGCTGTTATAGGACATAAAACAATAAACAAATGAACAAACAAATCAACATTTACACCCAACACCCTATAGTGTCTGACTGTCACTTAATATTTCCTTCTGAAACGTAACTCTGGATTTCCTCCGCCACAAAATCCTCACAAATCCTTCATCCTAAAGACTTGAGCTGTTAATAGGATGTAAAACTATAACCAACCAAACAATCTTAAACCCTGGACATATATTTGAAGAGGAGAAAACCCTGGACATATATTTGGAGAGGAGAAAACCCTGGACATATATTTGAAGAGGAGAAAATGAGTGAAGTGATCCTGACACCATTGTTGTGGCTGGTGAGTCAGTGACACTGGAGAGTTTAGACTTACCTATGTTACACCTGTACAAACGACCCTGTTTGTACCTGTCAACGATTTATTACAAGTTTCAGGGGTTCCATACAAACACTCTATCTATTCTCCTATTCATCTTCTAAGTTATTAAGGAAATTGATACTTCCTTTTTAAGTTAATCTACAGGTATAAAGTGTCAACAAAAATATGACCCAACTTTAAGATTAACCCTCACCAGATAGCAGTGCATAACTGTATTTAAAGGTTTTCCACTGCTGAATCAAAATATAATTCATCAAGTTCTTAATATCTTCAGATTTCTTTTTCAAATAGATATATATTTTAACATAGAAATAAAAGATATCATTTTTTACATAAAATTTACAATCTTTCTTACATGTATTTACTTCAATTAACACTTTTTAGTTTCTTTCATCTCAAAATTGACCAGATCTCAGTTGCATAATCATACATAGATAGTATTGAGATGTATTCTGTATTTTCTGATTATTTTTCAGACAATATAAGTAAACATTCCAAGGAAAAATATTCTCAAATTCTATAACAATCATAGATAATCTTTTCTTGTAAGAGAGTCAGAGTTATCTCCCTTCAATAATATCAAACAACTTTTGGCAATTTTTTGATGACTGATGGAGTTACCTCCCTCTACCCATTCCTTTGGTTTTTCTGTTGCTGTATCTCTTTTCTTAAAGAAAAAACACTGAAATAATTTTTTACAAGGTAGAGATTTGCTACATTATAAGACTCTTTAATTAATCCTTTTAAGGATATCCTCCCAAAAGTATGACCTTTTAGGTTTGTATGAACCATGAGAAAAAATAATTGCTTTATGTTAAACATTTTATAAAAGATGTGTCCTTCCACTAAACCATATGCATATTTAAATAAATAAGAATTTATAATATTCACAATTATATCACTAACAATTTCCACCTTCTCTTACACTGTACATTTAATATTTTTTTACATTAAACTAAACATTCTTTTTTTACATTGAGACAAATTTTACTTCCATGGCTTATGAAGTTTCAAATGTAGATCTCTCAGTATATATGACTTTTTTATTGTGTTGGCACAACTGGATAAAATCCTATTAGCAAGGCTCCTGGAAGCCTGATACAAACGTGCCTTATGGAAAAAGGCTAACATTTTCATGAGTTTGCAACTTGTGAAAGTAGCTAACTATGAATGCCATATAATACAATACAATATGGAAAACCAACTTGTGAAAGTAGCTAACTATGAATGCCATATAAAGCAATACAATATGGAAAACCAAATTTTAGATTATCAATATGTGGAAGTACAGGACAGTGACCTTTTACAAATCTATGTATAAAGCATTTTAAGGTATAATTGTCTACAAATCTCTTAACGAAATCCAGAGCCTCGTGGACATGCAAACATATGTAAATTCATACACATTTTTTCAGTAAGTAGCATAAACTTTCACTAACAGTGAGTCATGTACATTACAAGCTCCATCACTGTATAAAATTAATCAAGAAAAGAGTTACCTTAAAAAACTTATTATCTGACCTTCCCCATGAGGTCAAGGTGAACAGTGATTTAAGGACAAGAAGGCACTGAACATTGGTTAATGTAGGTGCTTTATATTAGTACACTCTCAAGCTAAAGATTTGTCTTTTAATGTCTTCAATGCATTTGATATTATTGTGACCAAAACTGTATAAGAACCAGAGGAAATACTGTATTTACCTTAATCAGCGCCCCTCCTCTTTCCTGAGAAGAGTTGAATTGTATAAATGCCCCCATCCCATGGATTTAACAACGTTTTACAACATGTGATGCCTCTAACATCAGCCTTGTATCCTATATTACATGAACTTGAGAGCTTTTACATGTGAATGACTGACATGATAATGCGTCTCAAAGAATAAAAGAACATATGTATGTTTACTATAACAGATAACAAATTAATTGGACCATGAGTACAAAAAGATTTAAAATATGATTGACTTTTTTCGTCCACAACTTACATTTTGGTTCATTAATAAGTGCCCCCTTTGTTATAATTATTTAAACACCTGGGCGCTAATAACGGTGAATATGATAGATCCAATACAGCACATACCACTAGTTCGGACACAAAATGAGATAATATATACCTATAGCTAATATAACCAACCTTGCTAAATAACCTTGTATCAACCAAAATTTCATAAATTCTACAACCAAATAGTTTGTATGATTTTAATGTCCTATATATATATTAAAAACACTAGTCAGGGTTAAATTAAGGACATGCTAACCGTAAGGAGGGGAAAAGTCGGAGTACCCAGAGTCAAACCACTCTGGACAGTACCTGCCAACAGCCCAACATCAGATTTGAACTTGAAACCCAGAGGTTCAAGGACTGTTGGTTATATAAAATGTCAGAACATGCACACAGCAATTATTTGCCACCATAGCCCTATATCCCACTATATAATAAGGTTAAGTTTGTTCTCTCAAAAAGAATGAATGACCATGACAACGATTGTGCTTGGTAGACCCATTTTAACATATTTGTGTGGCCTGCGCTATGTTACTATGAAGGGAGTTCCTTATAAAACACAGGAAGCATTAACAACCAGGCATTTTTTATCAGGATCACACTATCACTTGTACATCACAGCCATGTGTAGACAGATAAGTGTCCGACAGGCAGATATATAAATAGTGGCAGTAAGAACTCTCCATTTTGTGTAATTTTCACATGTAAATATAGCACAACTTGGAAAGCCGGTTAGTGGCAAAATAATAAAATTATATCAAATTTCACAAATCCTAATGATAAAATTAATAATGCCCAGGCAATCTGGCAATGTAGAACTTACTGTATAACTACAGAGTAAAAACAAAGGGGGAAAATCAAGAACCTGCTAGCTTTAAGAATTAAGTTTATAAATTACCAGGAAAGTATTCACATTTGTTTGAGTAAATAAATGAACTATATAAATGTTGATATCTTTTTATTCCAGCTAAAAGGGAAAAAAATGTTACATTTAGTTCTTATTGTGACATCAACCTTGTCTCTCATTACCTGGTCAAGTAAAAACCTCTGAACTGCCTAAACTTTTATTAGCATACAATTGTGACCTTGAACTTTGTCGGGAATTGTGCGTGCAACCTTGTTTGAAACCTGCCAAAGGTGTGTGTATAACACATATCATGATCAATTCCATGTAAAGATCAATTGACCTGTGTAGTATCAAGGCAACCTCAACAACATTGCCATTTAGGGGAACGAATTAATTATATATTAGTGTTCCCGTATTCGACCCAATAAGCGCCCATGTCCCTATAAGAGCCCCTCTCCTTTTTGAGGCCACAATTTCAATTGCTCAGACAAAATTAAGACCGAAAATACACAAAACTGTTTAGATATGTAATAACTTTGTCATATTAGAAGCTTTTCATTTTTTCAATTTTTTAAACGCTTTGGGCGCTTATTGGGTATAATACGGTCACTCCAGTTCTCACAAAAACAGTTTAAGAAATATTCCACAGTATATTTGCAGAAAATTGATAATATTAATTGCCTGAACTGCAATATAATGGATATCTGTTATGTCAATTAACTAACATGACCCAATCTAGATGTAATTGACCTACCGTACATTTAGACAGGAATTAGGTCACAGTGATCCATTTATTATTTGACCTTGTTTTACACAGTAGTATAGTATGTGTCTATTTCTGGTAAAACTGGTAATAAGTTAGAGATTACAATACACTTTAACAACAGGAAGTAAAGAAATAAGGAAATTATCCTGCACTTCCTGTCTGTGCAAACTACTGTGTACATATTACATGTATGTATTCAGATGAAAATATCAAATGCTTATGCCTCCATATCTTGCCAATATCTATTTCCATAACATATGATCAAGAAAAAAAACTTATAGAAAAGAGCCGAATAATGAATGTTCTGTTAAAAGATTCAGAAGTGTTCAAATATTGCTTTAAAGAAAGGTGGCCGGGACGTCTATGAATCTGTGAAATAACACTGTTATTCAAGGCTGTCTGTCTTGTGGCCATTCTTTAAAATATTTTGAAAAACCAGAAATATCATTTTGTTCAGAATTACTTGAATTGTTTATAATTGTTTATATGTTAAGTAGTTAGGAATAAATGAGTAACGAACTAAGGTTTGAAACAATGAAGTCAGAGACTCTATTGGGACCTGCGGTGTCAGTTTTTCCACCATAAATAATTCAGTTACACATGAGAACAAACACAATAGGTCCTTCAAAGTGCCTTTGGATTAATACTCACAGAATTTTACAGGAAGTCAATAATCACAATAATTCTATACTTCCTTAGTGTTACTCGATTTAGATAATGCTGTGTCTGAAATGAAGTGTTTCAGATCTGAAGGTCCTATAGTTAGAGTAGCTATAGCTAGTGGTCAGAGTGACAATAAGCATAGGACAATGTGTTCATATACACTGCCATTGTTTCTTGCTGAATTGAAAATATCATACACACATATATAATATCATAATCATTACCTGATAATTTCATGTGTATATTGCAGGTGGCAGTCATGGTTATTATATGAGTTAAAGACATATGACAAAAGGAAAGTGTTGATGTTCATTTATAACAGCTACCACATAGCAGACAGGGCAAACATTCTTGTAAGACAGGTACTCCCTTATACAAAGCCAACAGAAAGTGTGTGAGCAATTAATTATCACCAACACTGTTTTCTGGTTGTGCAAAGAAATAAGACATTTGAGTAACTAGTTAAATTCCTTCAACATCTTTCCTGTGTTTAGAATTTTTTTTGCGGAACTGCTCTTTTGATTTACCTAGATTCAAGAACACGCCATCAACTGATGATACAAGCACTACAAGCGCCAGGTGGCAACGCTTTACTTTTGACTTATGATGGTGTCATTTGTTTCAAAATGATAATTTCATCATATATCTGCCATGCACTAATTTGTGTTAGTTTATTTTGCTCCTCTAAAAACTGCCTGTTGAGGAGGGGGCCTTTAACTAAACAAACCAATCCTAATGGTTAAATATCCCACTAGAGATTACACTCTGGCATCTCCCTATGATAAACTTTGCGACCTTAAATGAAGATCAGCATCATATATTCCAGCAAATCTGAGGTTTTCTTCTCGGGTGACTTTACATTTGCATTGATAGTATTTTACTAATTATTAAAGTATTAACTTAGAGAACAAACATCTAAAAGATGTAAGAATCACAACAATATTTCTATATTTTTATAACATCTCACAGTAAAGAAAATACCTCAAGAATGTTATTCACTATATATAAGACATATGAATTTATGGAATGTATTTTATCTATATATTGTCCTTTACTTATCTATATATATGTAGTTTGTTTAAAATTACGACCAAACCATCTGGCAATATCAACATGATAAGTCTAGTTCTATAACCACCAAATACAGTATTCACAGGGTCTCTGACCCAAACATAACTATATAAAAAATAGATATACATGTCAAAATGTATTCTTATTTTATTCTTTAGAGCTGTGTTTAAATACTCGAAAGTAGGCTTGCAACACATTGCCATATATACTTCAGTATTATATCTCATAAGTAGTTATGGCAAAATTGTTTTTGAAAAGTGTATAAATATTTTTATGAAAAAGTGATATATACGGTTAACCTTTCAGTTAAACTAGAGCTGTGTCTGGCCTCAACATTTTAAAAACATTTAATTGTAGTTATACAATACCGGAAAATGACTTTTTAGAGCTCTATTTCTTTCTCAATGCCCATATACCTGAGCTCTCGATAGAATGTTGTACCATACAAAAAACACAATGATAAGTTGATAATTTTCCTAATTCAAATTTTAATGTAAATCAATCAATGTAAATACTTTGCTTCTTGTCTTAAATTTTATAAAACACTGCAGTGTTGATATTTGGTTCCACATAATTTTGTTTTATTTCAGAATAACACCCCAATAATTAGGGGTGACGATCGCCTACGATTTTAACTATTACGATCGGGGAACACTTTTGCAGACTACAACACATTGCAATGACAAAATAATTGCGATAGTATAATTGGCCACAATGTCGTACATCTAGTGCAGCGTTGGTTTAGAGTTACTTCCCTTTCCTTGCTAGTGTCAGTAGCAACTCCAACACACTGACAATTATGATCGAGAACAATGTTAAAATGTTGGTCTACGTTTTTGACTGAACAGAATCGAAGAGGAATTTTATTGCATATTTACAACTCTGGGTTGCCAGTTCAAAAACCATGAGGCGGAATTGCCAGGTGTACTGAATGTGTATGTAGGTCAAATGTTTTCCATCGGGTATCTTGTTTTCTTCCACCTAGTTTTGTGTATGTAGGTCAAACGTTTTCCATCGGGTATTCTTGTTTTCTTCCACCTAGCTTGGCTGTTTGTATGATGTAAAACAAAATCAGGTTAACCCTTCCTTCATTTTGAAATATATAAATTCTTATCAGCATTTTTCAGAGATCTATTTTTTGCAGAAGTTAATTATCAAGGTTGAGTTCCACCGCTGACAAATGGTATTTTTTCACTGTCAAAAACAGGAGCAGACGATTTAGTATTTTTTCAGTAGCAAAAGTTACTTACTTTACACCATTACCACTTTTGAAAAGTTTGAGCTTCTCATATTAATTCAAGTTAAAATTACAAAAAATAATTAATTGCATCCCGAAAAAATTCCGCGGCACTATATCCTATATGGAATGAAGTACTGATTGCGCATGCACCAAAGGCAAAATAAATTATTTTATATTACTTTTTTCTGTTAATTAGCCATATATATATACACTTTTAAACACCAATTATTGTTCAAGTGATGAATATCATTTATGCTCTGTCGGCGGTGGAGCATCTTTAATTATCAAGATAGAGTTAACGTTATACTTAGTAAATCAATATACCAGTATAATGGTGCATTGTAAAGGGAAATCAATATTTGAAGACAGAGTAGAAGCTCTTTTTTTATCAAATGTGACTATTGACTTAAATGCAGTCCCATGTAAACTCATTCTGGTGGAGAATTCTAAGGTGTGTAAGAAGTTTGGCAAGGCATATAAGCCATGGTCTAACATATGGAAACATATCTGCAGATGGCAATGATATTGTTTTATCTATGTTGCTACCAACATCAACTTTGTGATGTACCTATAATTTATCATCATGTTTAATTTCTGCAGGATCATAATCATGGCTTGTCAAAGGCTCATCAGATCTGTTTAACCCGTGCCAAAACACAAATTAGATTTTGTAACACCAGCTATGATTTCTCTCTAGATCTCTTATTTATGTGCCATCCTAATAATGTAATCAAATCAACAGAACTTGTACAATGCATCAGATGACTTTTGGTTCTATAGTATTTCAAAAATAAAACTCTTTATATATACATCCATTCTATCAGAAAACCATAGGTACATTACTCTCCCTTAACTAATACAATACTGTTATAATTAGCCTTTAATTATAATGAAATCTACATGTTATAGATATGTTTTGAAAATTGGATATGTCTGTTTGTTTACATAGAGTATAATATCTATCTGACATAATGGTAGTTTTAAATTTCTTTCGATCACCTACAATATTTATTTGTATATTAACGCGACAAATCTAGCGTCTAAAGTATAATTGTAAAACTGAATGGTTTAGCCAGACGTAACCGTGTATCTGTATTTGCATTAAATCATAATGTATTTGCATTAAATCATAACTGCTAAACTTATCGGTCGTAATTTAAACTATAGATATGGCTATACAATGTAGTACACACTTAAGTGACATACAACGGAGTACACACTTAGGTGACAAAATTATACTATGTACTCACGGTGACAACGTAGACACTGCTTGTAGAGGCCCCAGATAAAATCACCACACTCATCACACCAGGTCGGATTAGACAGCTGCTGAAGATAGAACTCGTGGCCCTTCATTGTCAGTTCCCTCTGCTGTCCAAACCGGGACATCTCAATAGTTTCCCCGCCCAGTGACCCCGGCCTTGAGCAGTTGACGTCTTCCGGTGTAGACTCATTGCTAGAGGCCTTACGTCGAAATGGGAGAAAGCCCTGCATGAGAAAATTCTCCGAAAAGCTGACAACTTTTCTCTTGATGGCATCGAAAACATCGCTTGAGTTTTCATCTTGATACTGACCATTGGTCATCTGACCCGGTGCTACTGACCCTCTCTCCATTATATCAAAGTAGATCTCTTCAATGAAGGTCCGGGCCATGTGATTACCACACGAGCCTCTTACTGTAGGGACAACATCCGGCTTTTCTGCAATACACATTTGTATACACACATGAACGTCAAGAATATATAATATACTTATTTCATATCACATGTGTAAAATCATAGAAAATATTATTTTCATTTGTTTGGTTTAGATAATTATCACTTCTTTTCTTCATTTGATCATCAATGCTTGAAACTTTCTAATAAATCTTCTGGGATTATACATGCCATTAAAGATTGGATTTATTTTAAGTTTTTTTTTAATTCTCACACAACAGCATGATGTTTAAATAATTGTCAAAAGGTCTTATCAGTAGTAAATTAGTAATCAAGTGACAGTAAGGAAATGATATAGTCCTACTAATGTATAATGTCACCATCATGGACATTTTAAGCAACACATATTATATAACCTTGCTGAATTTGCAGGTTTGCTTGTCGGTTTATAATCAATACACTTCTATTTCACAATTTGTCTTAAATTTTCTTGTAGAACTGATTTACAACACTATTTCATAGAGAAGTTAGAACCTGCTGCAAACGGAAACATTAAACTTTCTTTGAAAATATATTGTGCAAATGTTATAAATTTTTGTTTAATATAGTTACAGGATCCATGTGAAGATTTCCAAGTTATCTTTTGATTAACTTTCACAAAATACACGCTGCAAATGGTAAATTTAGAATCTCTTGACATTTATCAATTCAGTGACAGTTGACAACATACTCTGACCAGCTGTATTAAAGTTTGGCCATTAACTCATAATTAACCATTTAAATATCATACGTAGAAATTATGTAGTACAAGTTTTATAATTAACTGAAGAAGTTATCAAATAATGAATTTTTTAAAAACTTAAATTGATCACATATGAAACATGTTTATACAACCTAGTCTACATGTTTTTCAGACTTACTTTAGACAGCCCCTCATGATCAGTTTATAAATTCTGGCCCAATGTGTCCTGTCAAGTGTGTATCTGTTGACAAAAAGTTTAATCCGTCAAATCAACCTGCTTCAATCATTGCCAGAACTTATCAACTTGTTAAATCCTGCAAGTAAATGACAATATGTCAGTCGTATCCCAGTGAAAGTTGTGGAAAGTAAAAAGTAGGTTGGTTTCATCAGCATCACATGGCGGCCATTACTGCTGATGCTGGGTTCACATCTTTGACGTAACAGAGGGTACTATCAACACTCAAAACGACGTGACACAGTTACACGGCTGACCTGTTTGATTTTAATTTCCTCATTTTCAGCCAATCGCACAAAGAACACGCTAGCATTAGTGAGTCAGTCGACCCCAATCCCAACTTCCGGTTGATGGAAGACGAGGGAAACCACGTTATCAAATGACAGATGCATAAATGAAGACTGTTCTATTTAAAACAATCAACAACCTGATTTTTATAATGCAACCAAAATCTTCATTTTATCAATGTATATTTCGTTGTTGGTGTGATGGTCATTTCAATTAATGAAGTAAATAATTGATACAAACCTTCGTTCCTTTTACTTTTCCTTTGTCGGCCATTGTTTTGCATCAGCAAACAATTCCACCTCCATGACAGAAGATTTCTAAGTCCACGCACTTCGTAGACTTGCACATGCCCGTGATCGTTGTAATTTTTCGGTGTGATTTAGGACTAGATAGTATCGAAAATCTCTGGTCATATGATCATATATTTAGATGTATCTAGATGCATTAATAACTGCTTAAATTAAACGGAAGCTTTAATTTAATGAGCATATGCACATGAATAAATTTGTTACTGTCTCCATATGATAGGCCATCCTCGATACTCCAGGGGTTCCGATCACTTACGATCTCTACACCCCTGGACTAACTCAAAGTGAAATTGAAGGCAGCTCAGCTGAAAATATTTGACCAATCACAGACCAGCAAAGATTTCCTTTGAAGACTACAGAGAGAGCGACGCCCAACTTCAAAGCCACATAGTCAATCACAGTGTACCGTTATACGGTTCTTTTGATGTACATCAAAGAACTAAATTACCTGTTCTGTTCTGTTGCCTCCAGTTTTACGACGAGATAGTCCAGGGGTGTAGAGA
This sequence comes from Argopecten irradians, assembly GCF_041381155.1. Lineage (NCBI taxonomy): Eukaryota > Metazoa > Mollusca > Bivalvia > Pectinida > Pectinidae > Argopecten > Argopecten irradians. The sequence continues at coordinate 10,180,714 of NC_091145.1, read as the reverse complement.
TCGTAAGTGATCGGAAGCCCTACTGTCTCCATATGATAGGCTGACTCGAAACTGACGTCTGCCGCACCACCAAAATTTTAAGCAAACAAAACACGTTTGTTTATAATGATTTTCACGTGAATTAAAGTATCACAATTTGTGCGAAAAAAATAAGGGGAAAAAAATCAGAAATGGCAACTTTAATTTGGGGTTATAAACAAGATTTGGCTAAATCACTGTGCAAAGCATGTCAATTTCAGATTCCCCCCTTTGATTGTTAAAAATTAAAGGCCAAAAACAGCACCCTGGCACACACGTTGAGATTTGAAAAGACATTTTTAATCATAGCCCAGGAATAGAATGTATAGAATTAGAAACATATATGAATATATGTTTCTGATAGAACATTGTTTTTCAAAAATATTGCCATTTGAAGATTTGTGCTAGCATTGAGAAAAAAAAAAAACAATTATTTCTCTATTCAACATTTTATTATTTGAAATTGAGGTCAACTTCTTTGAGCGCAATGATTGCTGTATTCTGCATATCACTGAACTAGATCTAGATATGATAAGTAAATACAACTATAACTGTAGTCATACCGGTGTATGATGATCTATATACAGAGGTGTCCGATAAGGCAGCTTTTACTGTATATTGTTATGAATTATAATGGTTTAGAATTGATGATACGCACACATTTATCAAATTATACTTTAACTTAAGAAACACAAAATCAAGTTCTAAATGAGTGTCTTTTGATGGGTCAAGAAGTAGTACCACCAGCCGTACGTTGAACGCCAGCGGAAAAAGATTTGCAATACATGAATGAAGTTGTACAGAAGATCGTGATGACTTTTAAACATTTGTTTAAAAAGTTTTGTTCTGACCGTTTACCTAAACCACGAGGTGTGATAATATCATGCTCTTAAATTAAAAGATTCAATGTACATACCAATTTCAGAATAACGTCTGAATGCATAATGATATATGTAAGATATGTAATTTTGATATTTGGACCCGGCGTCAGAGACTGGCAATTGAAGTCCTGTCCATTCAACATGTGAATTTATGTAACTACCTGGATTTTGGTACTTGCCCTGTGGGACTGATGGAGGTACAGAACACCTGTGGAGCGACCACCCTCGGGCATAGGTCATACAGGTGTGAAATGGCTAGTTAGCAGGTTATGCTGTATCAGAGATTTAGATATAATACTATTTTAATCTCTGGCTGTATACAGGTGAGCTATTTGTTGGTCAAATGAAGTTACAGACAGACCACAACTTCTCCGAGAATACTATTTCAATCTCTGGGTCAGGTACGTACATTCGTTCTATTAGAAACAAGAATTGTATGCTTTAGGTTTATTTGAGACAGAAACAACATTTAGGTTTATTTTTCTGATGTGATGCTGGAATTTAAGGAAATCCTGTTTGGTCTGTAATTCCATATTCGCTGTTCAAGTTTAAAACGGTTTTTTTGTCCGCAGTCTTCTATTGATTTGATGTGTAGTACCCGGTAACTTTTGTTATGTTATCTACCAAAATTTGGAAATTATAATTAGCGTTAAAAACTTCACATTTTCTACCACTTAAATTTAGTGTCTGATGTAATGACATGTTTGGTCTTTGTTTGTTTTTTTTTTTACTACAAACATCAGTTCTATTTTCCCGATTACGTACATGTACATCATCAGAATTTTTTGGTCATCATAATCTCTGATATGTCATGTAGTCAATTTAATCTTTTATTTTTTGTTGTATTATTATAATATCTATATATCGACCATTTTCTTTATTACTTGTGCCTTGATTTTCAAATGATGCATGTGACATGAAATAGTTTTAGTTGGCTTCTTATTTGTGCATCAACCCAAGGACGTAGATATAAATCCTTGATCAACCTAATCTAAATTTTGATTAGTGAAGGATAGTGTGCACTATCTCCTTTGAAACATAAAGAATTTACCTGACGAAGAGTGTATAATTTTTCTTGTGAAATTGCAAAATTAACTGCACTATAAGAATATTTGATCAGAGCTAATGCTACCCATGGTATGTTTTCATAAACATACTGCATAACAGTATTATCTCGTCAGGACCGCCGAGATCTGAGAATAAGTTACAGTTTGTATATATTTTGACTCAACCATGAGAAGTTTTAATGGTCTAGATAAAAAGTACCGCTATACTGAATAATTAACTTCAGCAAATATTTTATGACGTATGCACATTTTGTGTTGTTTCTATTGCTCTTCCATCCTCGATACTCCAGGGGTTCCGATCACTTACGATCTCTACACCCTGAACTATCTCATAGTAAAACTGGAGGCAACATAATAGAACAGGTAACTTAGTCATTTGATGTACATCAAAAGAGCCGTATAACGGTACACTGTGGTTGACTGTGTGGCTTTGATGTTAGGCGTCGCTCTCTCTGTAGTCTTCAAAGGAAATCCTTGCTAGCCTGTGATTGGTCAAATGTTTTCCGCTGAGCTGCCTTCATTTCACTATGAGATACTACAGGGGTGTAGAGATCGAAAGTGATCGGAACCCCTGGAGTATCAAGGATGTTGCTGGAGATAAAGAAACATTGTAGGATGAAAGGTCTCCCAATTAACGTTTCTTTAATTCACATAATATTTCCGTATCCGTAGAAACTTATACACATAATATCTAATATATAATACTTTTTTTGTCGAATGGAGGCATTGGGAGTTATGCCAGGTTAAATTTAGATTAAAAAATATGGTTCGCGCTTTAATGAAATGTCTCTAGTGCTTTTGTTCATATGACACTGAATGGGATTGGCTTCGGAAATTCGTGGCATTAAAAATGTCAAATCTCAGGTTCAAATTATAACTAAGGCAAAAAAATATGTCTGTTTAGCCGACCGACCCTAATGTTTAGCCGACCGACCCTAATTTTTTACCCTCGACCCTAATTTTTTTCCGCTTTTCTACGAAAAAAAAATCGGGATTTCGATCTCAGACTCCGGTTCCGGTCATCATTTTTAGAGTGAAAGACACACACACAAAAAAATCCTCCCGACCCGACCGACCAACCCTATTTTTTTCCCATTGTAACCCTATAAACAAACAAGCTCTGCTCCAAGTCAGTTTGATTAGAAAGTAATTTTGGATTCTACCAGATACTTTTTTGAAGTATATATAACGTTTCTTTTTTTTCAGAAAAATATGTGTTGAAAAATATGAAAGGTAGTCATATAAAAATATTACATGTTTCTTGTGAAATGTGAGAAAAAGTGAAATGCGCAGCTTAAACGATTCAAGGGACGTAACTCGAATAGTCTTATCATAAATTCAGCTCGACACGAAAATCGATCCGACTGACTTCTTGCACATTATCTACTTCTGTTTGATAATTTTCAATTTTGATAATTCTTTTATTAAAAAAAGTTAATATGAACATATCTTTGATTTAATTCCATTTGTGTCACCATCTAATCGTTATAGACTCGCTGATTTGTACAAGTGAATATGATTATAAAACGTCGGATAATGCAAAAATTAAGTAATAACAATCAACTCGGAAACATATGAAAACAAGTATACTTAGACAATCTATATCAGTCTTCAAAGTCAAATTGTTAATACTTATGTGTTTCTAAAATTATAGAAACTCTATTTTCTGATATCAATAATTACCGTGAATAAACTGTCTTCGGCAAAAAAGTGTTGTTTTCTTGATATTAATTAATATACAGATGTTTTAGTTTTCAATGTTTTAAATAAACGGGTAAATAAATATCTGTATTTAAAACATATCACTTTTATGGTTAACTTTTAAAATTATATTTTGAGAAAAAGTTGAAGTCGATGATATAAAATAACTTTTTACTCAGTCTTTTTTTCTTTTGGAATAAAAAAAAGAGAGAAAAAAAAAATCAAATAGTATTCAAAAATATTCCAAGACATATCTCAATATGTTATCATAAAGAAAAGTACAAACTATTTTTGACTTGGGTGAGAAAAAAAGGTAATCTAAAAATGATCGATATTCGATCTTTGATAGTGTAATATCCGTATAGCGTATATAGGTATAATTCGATCAATACACATAATACCTGGCCGTATTTCTTATCACCTTCATAGAGCATATACCTAATACTTCCACAACGGGAGTAAACAAACAATTGTCCCCGATCGCTTTTTCTGAAAGGGAGAAACCCGCCATGTTGTTTACTGTCACCAAGGTGCCTCATTTGCATATCAATAGTACCCGTGTGGAGTGGAGTTTCTTCCAAAGCAATATGTAGTGTGCCGTAGGACGGCGAAAGTAGTGAAAGTTTAGCGACTTGTCAAAGTTCTTTATCCAATGCTGGCTTTTAAAATTGATGTGCGGATTTGTGATATTCAACTAATGGATTTATTATAAAGTTGGACAGCGAGAACGCTGAAAATGCCTCTGAAACAGGTAAGTTTTGGAGAACTTGTTGATGTGTTGGGTCAGTTCACGCACGGGTGATTTTGACAGGTCCCTCTGTTACGTGTTTATACATTGGTGAGATTTATAAAGTTTGATGGACATTATGGCAGTATTAAAGAAACTTTAAATGTCTAGCTTTGTGTAAGATTAAGTTTATGTATAAGATCGCCGACTTCGTTCCGATAGTTTGTAGACCTTTCCACGTGTTCCCCGCTGAAACATTTAGGGATGCTGGAGGCATGGTTACAGGGTATTTTTCCCGCTTCTTGTCGCCCACGATAAGTTGCTGTAAACACTATATTACTGAAAAATCACATTGTTATAAAAATACTATGAATTGAAAAATCAAATATACTTTTATTATTTAAAAAAAAATCTAGTGTCCAATTCACAGCATGCTTCTTCAGATACTGACAATTTTTCAAATATATATTTGCTACATACTAGTAGCTCTTAGTTTCACTTTGCTAATGAATTGCATGTTATGATGCAATATATTGTCAGTTTCTATAATTCAGACAGAATTCCCTGAAAAAATTGCTTTCAGTTAAAAGTCCTTGTGAGAAAGATAAACATTTTGTATAATTGTTTTTCTCTGTCACCTTATTAGTAAAGGGATTGGACTGGCTGCAGGCCCAGATATGTATAACAAATGATACACTTAAGATTTTTCCTCGCCTTGGGAAGGAAAGGAATTGATTAGTATTTGCTCGAAATTAGATGTTCTTTGAAAAAGTGGGGCTAATTTTGTGTAAACAAATATTGTGTTGCCTCTCCCTTGCACACAGCGACCACACTTAGAGGAGTTGCATGAAATGGGAAATATCAGAATCTATATGGAAATTCATAGAAAAAACAAAACTAAAACAAATCTGCAATCTCTAACGTTTTCCCAGCTACCGCTGTTTTTCAGGAGATGTTTAATGATTTCATATATAGAAATTCATATATATATGTATATATAAAATTCATATATTGTTAAAAGTCTTCTTGAATTGAACTAAAATACTCTTGGATGAAAGGGAGCACATACATTTTATATAAGTTGTCAAGTTAGAGTAATCGGCTTAGTTCATAATTCACAAAAAAGATATTTCAAAAGTAATTCCAGGTGAACAATGCAGGTCCTGTGGGCCCCTTGTCTTATTTACTTTTGTATCAGGATATTATGGATTACCCTATACTAGTCAACAAATAACTGTGTTCAATACACCTTTTAACACACTAACTGCTCGAGTTATATCATTGAAAGACGCTTTTGACATTTTGTTCTGAATCAATATACAAGCAGCAATCACATCATTATATTACGTTTCTTTGTTCAGGAAACAGGGCAGGGCCTTACATTGAAAAATGGCAAATCATCGTAAAAGCAAGGCATTTCATTAAACTTCTCAGAGCAGTGCAATACAAGATTGAAGGCTTATTCAATTTCCTGTTGAGGAATTTTAAAAAGGTGCTAGTCAGCTATAGGGAAATGTTAAAGGATAGTTTCTGGTTCATTGAAATATAACACACGTTCAATAATACCCAGGGGTTGGATTTTAAATGCTCACTGTTCATGTATGCTTACACAATATAGTATTGCTCTAGATCAAAACCTTTTAGCATCAAAGTGGCTGTCAAGACATGTTCAATTTTAACTGTTATGAATGAGGGATAATTCATTTCTTTTGCTCAAATACACAACTAGTATTTAGGGATGAACTTACGATTACTATACTTGCTGTAATAAGCATGCTTGCATTGAGACATTTATTGAGGTGTGATTTCGATCTTGATTAATTTACAGTTCTTGAACAGCGTTCGAAATTAACACCTGTCCGTCTGCCCGTGTCCGGCAATTTTATAGTCGGGCAGACAAGTTTTACAGTGTAGCTGGTCCTTTGACTGACAACCTTTGGTCCACATAGAAGATATACAAAACAAAAATGCAGTAGAATTGTAGAAAGGTCGAAGATCAAACTGTACAAAACAAATTTTCTTAATATTCTGGCTTTCAGTCAATTTTGTTGAGAACCTACGATATTAATCTGGATATGCAGATATATTTTGTTATTAAAACTGTTATTTTGCTAGTAATTATATAAACTACCAGGATGAATAGAATGAATAGTAACGTCGTAAGGAACAGTAATTTTCAGTCAGGACCAGTAACTTTCAGGGTCAGCCGGTCCTTAGGACCAGCAGGAAAAAATACTTAAGGGAGAACACTGTTCCTGAATTTCAAATTCAAAAAAATAAAGACAACCAAGGGTAAAATTAATTTGTGTTAAATAGAAACAACTGTCTTTTAATTCACAATCTCATGAATGTATGGAATTTAATTTTCTGAAAAAACCCTACAAACTTCTGGGACCTTAATTTTTGATAAGAGGAGACCATATAGATTTGACATTATACATCCATGCCCTAAAATAAGCCCCGTCCCCTTTCCCTTTTCTATTGTTGAAGTTCATTAATGTCTTTTAACATGCATTTTTTATAAAAACATACCAAATTATGTTATTATTGAATTGATTCAACTGTTCCATTTAATTGACTTGTAATTTATTTATGGCTATCAAGGCAAAACTACTAAGTTATTTTTGCTTTAAAAGTTTTGCTGCTTTCTCAACATTAGAGGTCTAAGCTGAGTATGAGTTAACTCGACTCCCATAATGAACCCTTCTTGTCTTTGTATAAGAAGAGTATAAATGTGTCTTCAGGGGACAATGAGTTCATGTTGAATTGAAAATAATGTTACTTCTGATGATACATGTACTGACATTTTGATTGTTTTTATTCCACAGATGCATCAGAATGGGGTAACAATAGCAAAGCAGAATGATTTTGAAAATCAATTCCGGCCCCCTATTATATCCCATCTGCCCCCTCTTAGTGCAAGGGAGGTAAGTACAAGGAATCAATGGAATATAAGTTTTACAGAAACCGTGATTTATATTTTTTTGTGCCACTGACTTGTTAAATTTTGGTTCTTGAGACAATGATATAGTATGACCATATCTGCAAGGACTTTTTATATACAGAAATCTATTGTTTATAATATTGATAATTTGATAAGCTCCTTCAACACATAAACATCTATATATGGATCATCTTTCCAGTTTGCAATCTGAGCATGGCAATGTTTGTCTGGTGCCCTTTTTTGCGAGGCCTGAATTTTTACCATGAGCTATCCATTAGTTTAAATCAATTTTATTGTAACAAAAGACAAATGGATTGGACAAAAGTTATTACAATTTACTGACATCCTTTCCATTCATAATACAAGGGCATGTGGTATCCATCTACCCTGACCATGGTATGGCAGTTTGTCAGGTACAGAATGTAGGATGATGCTTTTTCTCAGAGAACTCCTTTTCCTTCACCTCGATTACCTTGCGCATGTCCTAAAGTGACTGTTTATGATTTTAAACAAAACAGAAAGTTCTAAAAAAGCAGACCAACAATAAGGTGTTTTAAAACTGCAAAAACTAGGGCCGTTTTCGATTATACGGATTGACTGGTTGGTCCTAATTATTCGTTTAAGAATTAATAAACAGCCAAACTTGTTGTTCCGAAAAAACGAAAACATCTTAGGAAGTTTACAATTACTTGTGTTAAGGCGCTGTTATGATTTAAGTGCATACATGGAGTGACAGGTTAGATATAATAGTCAATCGATCTCAATACAACTGTCCACCAATAATCTTATATCAAAACCAAGAAGTCAGGAGATGTTTGATAGTTTTCTTTTGTAATTGGAACAGGTTGGCTATCAAAGTCAGAACAATATTCCGATACGGTCAGGATACAGAAGTTGTTCTAGCTTTGAAACGTCCAATACACGACTACTACTGGTCTCAAATTAGCTTTTATTGCCTTTGTTATATGCCAGGTGACATTCCAAATTCCCGGTAATAAAAACGAGAAAAATACATAAATGAAGGATAATTACGCTATTGAGGACTGCGAAGCATGGACTTTAATAAGCATGTAGTTCCTTGTGTACTTTTGTCATGGCCACAACAGGAAACCCAGTCAAGATCGATTGTAAAGATTTTGGCCACAATGACAGACAATTCCGTGACAAAAATGTAAATGATTATATCAACGGTACAAGGTTTCGATTTTGCGATGAAAATGACGGTAGGGTTGATATTACAATGACATAATGTTTTTAAGTCTTCATGAACAGCTTTAAACTACTTCTTTCAAAGGATATGTTTGCTTGTGTTTCCATGTGATCAAATAATTATTTTCTTTCGTTTTTTTTTATTGCTAGCAACAGAACAATTGTTATGAGAATTATTTGTAGTTATGAAGCTAGATGTGGGGATTATGCTGAGTTTTATGTTATGTCAGAAAGACTGATGCTTTAGATACGATACACCGTCCAATGGGCGATTGATTTCCCTATGACAATATATAGTTTGTGTTTGATGGGGCTGGAAAAAGCTTGATCGAGGGATTGATTTCAGAACAATAGATACAATTACCTGTATTCATTACAAGGATATTGTTCTGTGTGAGAATTGATGAGGCTGGCAGTTTGTCGGGGTCTCCTGACGGAGAATTGAGATTCTGTCGGGTGATAACACAGTTTTCGGGATGGCAGGCTTAGTTCATGTTGAATACATATGCAATGAGTACAGTCAGACCTGTCTATAGAGACCACCCACGCAACAGATGTGGGCTGTGGTTGCCGAGAGGTTAAGGTGTCCTTCTCACAAGTCACCACTCTCTGGGTTGCATGTTATGATTTCATGTGGGGCAGTTGCCAGCCAGGTTCTGACAACAGGTTCACAACCGTTAGTGGTTTTTCTCCAGGTTCTCCAGCATTTACCAAACTCCTAAACTTGGCAAACTGTCCTGAAATGACCCTGGCTGTTAATAATGGGACGTTAAACCAACATTACACCAAAGATCTAAAAAGAAAAATGGTCTAAATGCTTCAGTCAAATTTGTTGAAATTGACTATTTCAGACTTTTGAGAAAGTGGGCTATTAAGAGGATGGTTGTTTTGAAGAGGTGTTCACAATGGCAGGTTTTACTGTATGAGGCTATCTTAATTTCAGAAGTGAAATATTCTTAGAAACAAAGTGAAGAAACATTTCCTGAAAGTTGAAAATTAATCTTGAGAAGTCAAAATCATATTGTAGTCAAATTAGGATCTAATTGATGCCTAATGCATATTTATATTCAGTGAGACCTGCCATAAAGACCACCTCTGTATAAAGACCACCTCTGTATAAAAACCACATGTTTATTAAGACCACTTTCTATAGCTGAGAGTCCAAAGTGGTCATAACACAATTTGACCTGTGTATAAAACCACTTGGCTATAGGAACCACTTTTTCCATGTCCCTTGGGTGGTCTTTATTGACAGGTTTGACTGTGTCATGTAAATACAGTCAAACCTGCAATAGCGGACACCTCTATATAGCGGACACCTGTCCATAACGGATAGTGCTAGGAATACCCAACAAAAATCACTATATAAATATAATGTATATAGCGGACACCTTCTCAATGCGGACAGCGGACACTAAATTTAGTCCATAAGTCGATAAAATTTCCATATAACGGACACTGCTGAGTTGAATAATATGATCAAGAAAACCGTACATTCCATCCACAAACATATACATGTATAAATAATTGATAAATATTCCAATAATTGTTGCCCAAAATTTCATTAATTCAAAACTTTTATTGGAAAGCAACAACAAAAATAATATCTAGGTGTTGACAAACACAGATCATTGATCACAGTGATATAACACATTAATATTTGAATATTTCACATTTATCTTCTTCATAACACCTTAGTCAAAGATGGCAGGGCTTCATGCTAGCATGCGAACATCTCTTTGATGTCTTAGTAATTCAAATATCTCTGCCGTTTGATGCCACTATCTAAAATATATTGAAGCTTTGATATTTTCTCCTTTCTATATTTGTTTTGGCCATTGATGTTGAATTATTGTTCAGGTTCATATTTAAGAACTTTATTAAAGCATTGTTTACGATAGAAAGTATATCTAGTTGGAAAATATTGACATAGGAGGGAGATTATTGAGAAATTCAGCTGTAGGGATCAGCTCAAGGCTTTTGGTAGTAGGTCAAAGGTCAAAGGCCAGACATGAATATTCCTATTACAGGAGTATGTGTATGTATATGTATACATGAAGAGGTCAAGGACAAGGCTGTTTATAAATAAGAGAAATAGATACATTAATTGGCCAAGAGGAACTAGTGTAGGAAGTTTTAAGGATAGGTCAAGGACTGGACATATATTGGCAAAAGGGAGTTTAGTACAGTCATGAAGGTAGACATCAAATGGTCTGAAGGGGAGGAAGCTTAAGGATGGACTAGAAGGGCAAGGTCAAGGGCATGGGTATATATTGGTGGTGAGGAGTTTTTGAAAGCAATGGTCAGGAAGGTGGAGACAAATTGATCAAGAGGACTAGAAGGAAAAGAACAAGGACAGAAATAGGATGGTCAAAGGTCAAGGTCAGATGGATATATACAAATGTATTAGTCAAGGGGAGTGAGAAGGGAGAGGTCAAGGACATGCTTCTTAGTAAAGGGTCGGGTATTAGGATGGAAAGGTCAAGGTTACTGATAAATATGATAGATGTTGGTCAAAGGGTAATATTTCAGGAAGTATCTATTGTAGAAAACATCTTCTTGACTGTGACTTTGAACAAGTCTAGATCTGATATACCGGTATGTTGAATAATTGATAACTGTCTTTACCAACTAAAGTAGAATGTCAAAGTTACTCTTTTAAAATCAAATATGTTGATGCTGCTTTAGGACCAATTTCAGACTGTTTGGACTATACATTTGACATTAATTTTGTTCAGTATTAAACTTTAACATTTGTCTACAGTAGAACTGTGTTGAGTTAAGTCTGATGTCTATCTGTATTTATTGTTCAACATTGGTCAATTTACTGCTAGTTTCCAAAGAAAGTCTGGTATTTTGATATCTACAGACGGTAATACCATAATCCCCTTATATTGATTCTATAGTTGTTCTCACACATTGTATATAGGTTAAGTCATTATTGTTCCTCTAAGAAAGTTAATAACATGCTTTATATATACTTGGAAGTCGGTCACTCAAAGTTTGTATATATATGATGGTAATGACAAATGTAGATTTCATGGTCAGTACATTATTGTGATAGACAGGTATGTATATATCTAATGTACATATAATGTGTTAATGGAGTTTTAAAGGCAATACCTACACAGTGCCTCGAGATATATATTATTCTGGCACATTGACCATATTGATAGCTATCAGTGACCCATGCTTGATAACATACACCCATATATCTTCATTGCCGTTCAGTAGAAATACTTCAGTTCATGGAGAGCATTTATAGTTTTATATCGATGCATCTACAACTGAAGTGAAGAAAATTTAGGAGATTTAGGAGACTGGCATTTAGACCTTGGAAACAATATAAGTCAAATGTTCTAGCTACTAACTTAGAGCTAATTTAGATCTTCACCTTTAGGTTGTAGTCAAAAGGTGCTACAATTAGCCCTCTCTCTATATTGAGGTGTATAACCTAGTGGGTACATTGTCTGACATTCTACAACTAGTCCTCATAGTTATGTGTCTAAAATGTCTGACATTCTACGACTAGCCCTCATAGACATGTGTCTAAAATGTCTGACATTCTACGACTAGCCCTCATAGACATGTGTCTAAAATGTCTGACATTCTACAACTAGCCCTCATAGACATGTGTCTAAAATGTCTGACATTCTACAACTAGCCCTCATAGACATGTGTCTAAAATGTCTGACATTCTACAACTAGCCCTCATAGACATGTGTCTAAAATGTCTGACATTCTACAACTAGTCCTCATAGATCTAGACATGGGTCTAAAATGTCTGACATTCTACAACTAGTCCTCATAGACATGTGTCTAAAATGTCTGACATTCTACAACTAGCCCTCATAGACATGTGTCTAAAATGTCTGACATTCTACAACTAGTCCTTATAGACATGTGTCTAAAATGTCTACATTCTGACATTCTACAACTAGCCCTCATAGACATGTGTCTAAAATGTCTGACATTCTACAACTAGCCCTCATAGACATGTGTCTAAAATGTCTGACATTCTACAACTAGCCCTCATAGACATGTGTCTAAAATGTCTGACATTCTACAACTAGTCCTCATAGACATGTGTCTAAAATGTCTGACATTCTACAACTAGCCCTCATAGACATGTGTCTAAAATGTCTGACATTCTACAACTAGCCCTCATAGACATGTGTCTAAAATGTCTGACATTCTACAACTAGCCCTCATAGACATGTGTCTAAAATGTCTGACATTCTACAACTAGCCCTCGTTACCAACAGTCTTAAATTTCCAAATAATAATATTCAACCCCTCAGAGTTCGGATGAGTTCAAGGTCAAATGGATGGCAGGTTTCGACACTTTACGTTTAGCAATAAAACCTATCCAAATATCTTTGAAAGACATACTGTAAAAGGCTTATAAGACACGAACAATTCATTAAAATCGTTAATTACATTCATTCCTTTAAACAGTTGGTAAAACTTCTCATAGATCAGATGTTGTTGGGCATCACTATTTGTTGGATTTATCCAACACGGAACTAGATACCGTTCTGAATTTTATATACATTTTTAAATCCCATCCTTGAGAATATGGACCGAAGTTTAATACTGATTTACATTCACTAAATTCTAATTTAAATTCCTAGACATGTTTTTCATAAGGTGCAAAAGTATTCAATTTCAATGTTTGTGTACTGATTTGAATTGGGACCGTCTTAAGTTTTATGTTAATTTGTCGATACGATACTATATATATATGACTTTGGTTTGATCCTGTATAAGCAAATCAAAATTACATCCCGTAACCCTATATATAGGTCTCGCTTAAGTTTCATTAAATGTGTTTTGACAGCAGTTAATTTTGATGTATTAACTGTGAAGCATGGATGCTAAGGGTAAAATTTTGTATTTTGTTATTAAAACAAAATTCATGAAAGAGTTTGTGTATTTCTTTTAACATTATTTAGGATTAATATGGTTGTCAATTAGAGAAAATGATTTTTTCCAAAGACTTCTCTTGGATGCTCTACACATTTTATGCTATTTTAAAGAAATAAGGAACATTAGATTCATCTAAAGCAAGAATATGGCATAGCGTATTCGACCCAATAAGCGCCCATATCCCTATAAGGGCTCCTCCACTAAAAATAAGGCTTCAATTTAAATGCAGACTAAAAATATGAAAACTGTGGGGTTTTTTTTCTTTTTTTAAATTGATTTATGGCTTACTTTGATTTTTGTGGAATTATTTTATGAAAGGCTAGTCCAAATTTGTTTCTTTAAAGCGTCCCCTTATTTGCTTCAATTTTTCATGCGCCTTGGGCGCTTATTGAGTCAAATTTGGTATATTAAAGTAGGCTGGTATTTTTGAATATTGGAAGTGATCACGAAGCTAATAGATCCATAAAATAATAAGATTTAGTTAAACAAGTTCTCCTCTTATTGATACATTTCAAAATAAAGCTTTGTGAAAATTCAATTCTATCGCTTGAATCTTGGTCTATCTTTAAATTCTACAATAACTTGTTGTTTTCTTGATATATTAATTATCAGATTATTTGGTTTTGTTTATGTTTTATGTCCTATTAACAATTGTATTCATAAATGATGTTCAACATTTTATTGGCAGGGAACCGGAGCACACAGAGAAAATCTCTGACCTATAGACAATTCATAGTCCTATGTGTGTCGGCCCTAAAAACTCTACTTCTACTCAGCCATTATGGCTGCTCAGTGCATAGTCAAATCGCTTTCCTTTTACAAGAGATTTCGCTTGGAAACATAAAAATCAAAAGTTTTAGCGTGAATCATTGAAAGACAAAATGATTGCCTACTAAAACCCCTGATAAAATTCAATAGCTTGCATAAATGATCATTAAGCCTGACCACAAATCATTGTTTGATAAAATCTTCGATAGAATTATTCTCTTGAGATTTATTTGCCCACTTTCAATGTAAGTAACTTATATTGTATAGATTTGCATTGCGTATCCATGATTTTTAATGAAACAAAACTACAGTCACATATATCTTCTGAAAAGTCATCATATCATGAACAGACACTTGTGACTTTAAAGCCGCTTAAAGTTTATTGTATCTGAAACAATAAATTAGACATTTCTTCTCTCATGTCGCACACGCTTTGTACCACATTCATACCAGAAAAGGCTCGTATCCTAGCAAACCATGATTGTTAATGTCGCGAGGGACAATAAAGTATACATGTTGCGAATCAACGTCTTAAATTTTGAATAGGAAAATCGCTGAGGTGACTTTTACATATATGATGACAGAACTGCACTTGATGTATAAATATCAGATATTTGTAAAAGGTAAACTTTCCGCCTAATCCTTGTGTCTCTCCGATGATGTATTTGTCTATGTCGTAATACCTGGCCGACAGGTGCATCATATACTTGTTATGTAAGTATTATAGCAATAAGTACTGATTACATCACAAATGGCCATCTATACAAACACCAAGCAAATACATGGATTACTATAAGCTGTTTGTACGTTTTATCATCAAATATTTCCATTATGATTCCAGACTAAAATGTCTCGACTTTCCCCACGGATTATTGTAAACGTTTTGAACTTATTATCACCGAATATCTCCATTACATTTCTGATATGTCGACTCTTAGAGAAGACCCACAGATTACTGTAAATCATTTGTACAATATTATCACTGAACTTTTGTGTTACGACTCCAGACTTAAATTTGTCGACTCTCCTGCAGAGTAGTGGAATAGCTTGTCCTTCTTACTTAGGCTTGTAATGGCATAGTGGTAAAGGTGTCTAGAGCTTTATCATTTACCCCCAAAGTCGATCTGGTGTACTATTTTGTCCTTCTTAAGGGTTTGAAGTGACTAAGTGGTTAAGGTGTCTATAATTTACCATCTTCCCCCTTATATTAGTTATCATGATTTCCCTTTCTTTCACTTCATCAATAACACCCGTTACTATTTTGCAAAATAGTTTTATTTATGCACAAATATTACGCGGGGAGCGAGATGGTTATGTCAATCTTTTGTGTTAAGCTTAATTTCTTGGTACTTTAAATTCCCCACTTGTGGAAATTTCGACGTTTAGTCATTTGCACCAAGGGCATATATACAATAGTTTTGAAGTGGGCAACAGTTAGAATAACAAAAAAGAATAATGACATTTGTATTTTCACTTCCTAGTCGCACCCAATTCATTACCCCATAATTCAAAACAAATTTCGCCGCTGGTGATTGTAAATATTGAATGATTTAGTTGTAGTACTGTGTGGATAGACACAGATTACGATGTAAAATCTGGATATCTCTATCTGAAAGGGCACTAATTATAAATAATATGTTTTATGTAAATTGAAGTTTTTTTAACAAGATGATATATACAGGTGTAATTTGATAATTTACAACATACAGGAAGTTTTGTACGAATTTAATGCTTCATTGATTGTTTAAATCACCAGCTTATACCGGTATATTATTTGTCAATTTAGACGTAACAGTTTGAAATGAATGCAAACATTTTTTTTTGTTATTGAGCATATTTGTGGTGGTAAATTTTAGGCTATATATGAACTGAGCAGCCCAACTTTTATTGACTTACAGTTATTTTTATTTCTAATTTATTTCATTATTGGTTTTTTATTAGCTCACCTGGCCCGAAGGGCCGATGAGCTTATGTCATGGCGCGGCGTCCGTCGTCCGTCCATCCGTCCGTCGTCCGTCCGTCAACATTTCCTTTAAATCGCTACTAGTCATAGAGTTCTGGATGGATTGTAACCAAATTTGGCCAGAAATATCCTTGGGGGAAGGGGAACAGAACTTGTATAAATTTTGGCTCTGACCCCTAGGGGGCAGGAGGGGCGGGGCCCAATAGGGGTAATAGAGGTAAATCCTATAAATCGCTACTTGTCCTAGAGTTCTGCATGGATTGTAACCAAATTTGGCCAGAAACATCCTTGGGGGAAGGGGAACAGAACTTGTATAAATTTTGGCTCTGACCCCCTGGGGGCAGGAAGGGCGGGGCCCAATAGGGGAAATAGAGGTAAATCCTAAAAAATTCTACTTGTCTTAGAGTTCTGCATGGATTGTAACCAAATTTGGCCAGAAACATCCTTGGGGTTAACAGAATTCGTATAAATTTTGGCTTTGACCCCCCTGGAGGAGAAAGAGTGGGGCCCAATAGGGGAATAAGAGGTAAATATCCAAATTTCTTCAGAAAAGAAACAATGAACTTATATTCAGAACATTACTTGGCATTACAAACCAGGTGAGCGATACAGGCCCTCTGGGCCTTTTTGTTTTTTTATTTGGAAATTTACCCAGGTATATTAGACACTTGAAACTATTATATAACAGAGTACATGCTTTATATAAAGTTAATCTCTGCCTCCACCAGGGATTGAACCTGGGATCTCTGTATTACTTCTATCTCTAGCCTAGAGGTATATTGTGGATAGTATTGACCAGGGTTACATAAAGTTGAAAAAAATTATAGTGCTATCTCACTGAAACATACTACCAAAGATATCAATTAAATTCAAGTAAATAAGCTTAGTGTTTAATTAAGACAGCTAATGTTTTGTGTATCCGACTGTGACCCAATGAGTGTAAGAGTATGTGTATTTCTAGAAATGTTTGATACTAACTTGTTCACGTTGCCGTATATCATTGTAAAGGTATGTAAAGGTATGTAAATGATCAACAGGCACAGGAATACATGTCTATTATACATGGATGTGATTGGAATTTAATGACATCAAATCACAGTTACAGTGTTGTTAGGTTTGATCTACACATGCATGTTAGTATAAATCAAGGTAAAATCGTATTGTCAATCCGTTTATTTACCTGGGCGTTGTTTACTTGTGTCTCATTAGTGTACAGGTAAACACCTGGTACATTAAAGTCTTAACAGTTCTGATAATAACAAATATTGTAATTTAAGTGCTGCTTAACGAATTGGTTTCTTTATTCCACAATGTTGATTTGCTCTGCTTATATATATATATATCAAGGTAACATAACAATATACAAAAGAAGCTGTAGATAGGGTCTTTAAAGCTCTGATGTAATACATTGTAAGATATGATAGTTTCCTTTCAATTTGTTTGAAGTATGTAGATGTTGATAATCTAAGATCTTGTTTACATTATTATTGGGGAAAAAATAAAAATGTGATCAATATCTCTACTTTATAAGGCTAGATTAGAACTTATTACAGCCCAAAAGTCGATAGAAATAGTCGAATGATACTGATCTTAAATAGGTTATCTAGATGAAGTTGACTATATATCAGATGCAGAGGTACACCATATGAAACTTTCAGAGTCAGTTAGAGAGGTGTAAAGTTTAGGAGACAGAGAAGCCAGAATTTCCGGAGAAAAACCATCAACCATCAGTCAGTAACTGGTAACTGCCCCATATGGAATTCAGACTCGAAATCATTGTCTTTCAGTCTAACTACATGAGGCCTACATGTGAAAGTTAAGCTAGCTACTGGCTATAGGTAACTGATTTTTCTCCGGGAACTCTGGCTTTCTGCAAAAACCTGAAATAGGATGCTTAACAGGCCAAATCATATAATCAGCAAATGGTTACTGTAAATGTAAATTTGTTTGCTTTTTGAAGAAGGCCTTGGGTTCTGTCCCCTCGATAAGACACACCATAGTCTATAAAAGTGGAAGTTTCTGCTCCTGGGTACTGAACATTAAGGAAGTGGGACGACTAGTTTGCACATTGTCAGAATAATGTGACAGGTTTGCTTGATGCCTTCAGCGTGGTATGCTTCAGGGAGATAGCAACACAAATATACCACAGTCTCCCAATACATGAACACACTTCACGCACGTAACACATCGCATACAGATGAGGTTGTCCTTAAATAACCCTGGTAATATAGGAGGTAATCAACCAACCAACGAACACATGTTCGTGGTGCCGTAATTTTCGGATTGGGCATCGAATAATACTATTACACTCGCATGTCAAGATTAGGTTAGATTTGCTACAAGCCAAATAAGTGAAAAAACCTTTCCATGCTGGAGTAATTTTACTTATACAGTAGATGGTCATAGCTAGAAAGAGTAAAATATATTGTTCTCATTGTACTTGTTAAACTGATCTTGTCAAACCGACCGCAATTATGACAAAATATTCTTGATCAACCTTGTCTGTGGGTGAAACATTACTAACATGAAGCTAATACATTTGGAAAATTTGCCTATAGTAACTTTCGTAACTCCTGAGGAATAGTGGATTTCTGCGCATCTGAATCTTAGGACACAGGTGTTCTTACTGTAACGACTTATGATATCAGATGACCATCTGCCTAAGGGTTTTATTCATTGTTTCCATGTGAACTTGTGATGCTGTAGTCGCTGCACCGATTCTAAATGTGTGACCATTGTATGCGGAATTAATACCAATACATTCCTAGAATCATGTCTAAATTTAATGATATATCAGACTTCGAGTTTAAGTTTTGACAACTTTTTCACTAATGATAAGGGTTCGAGGCAGATGGATGAGATTCTAATCTATGTTTCACAAATATTTTACAACAAACTTGGTTTGGGACTCATATTGATTTGCCTGTGGTGACAAGTTTATTCGTGATACCCTGTCGAAAGGGGTCAGTCTTAGATGCTTAAGAGTAAGTGAAGCACATTCAGTAGATTAGAGTCAAGTCACTGACACACTAAGTCTGAATTAGGGATTCAAATCTAACTTTCACTGTAATTCACACTAGTAGCAAAAAATCCAAAGAAGCAAATAGTTCAGGCAGTTCTAACATGAGGTCTGTAGGTATTGTATTCACCACTTGTTTCAAAACTCTAAAGGTTACGGGATATTAGTAATCAATCTTGCTAAGTTTAACTCCAGTTAAATAGCATGAAAACGTGGAAGCTCTGATGCGCTGGGGATGTGAAAATGTTCTTTTCTAAACAGCAGAAACGGATCCCCGCTCCAAATGCAACTACACCGAAGCAATGTCAAACTACATGAGTGAGCACAAGGTCTGACACTATACCTGTCAACATCAAGAACCTCAGGTAGATGTTGAAACCTGTGTATAAGTCTGTCTGGTTTGCTAGGCGCAATTGTGCTGTCCACAAAACTATTCACAACGAGTCGAGCTACAAATCACCTGGTGGGGGGGACTGGCAGGGTGAGGGTTGGCCTGGGGAAGTCGTTGGAACCTTGATCTGTAACCCGAGACACATCGAATCAGCTATAGGTTTAGTCGGACCAGGTGGCTTCGATAAGACTAAATTGTTTGTAGCCGCACATAAAGTTAACACGTCTAAAAAGTGGCATGATATGTTGGGCTTTTGAAACGCCCCCTTCTGATTTATACGAACAACGTTAGCTGTATCAGTTCTTGAATGCAATGGAAATGTTACTGTAAGCAAAATTTTCTTGACGATCCCACCATGTTCCGAAAACACTCTGTCCCTGAAAGTAACCACCATTGCCTAAGCTACCCGATTGTGGCAGTTAAACTTAAAATAAAAGTTTATGGTATCGACATAAAAAGCTAACCAGTCTGTTGAATGGTTTGGCCTAGGAGCTACACAATGCAAGCCTATATTTCGTTGGGACATTTGGACCAGTCAGGAAAAGAATATAGATTATTCATAAGAAGTTAATTTTATTTTCTACAGTCCATTGATTTAGTTACCGTGACCTTTTGTGTACTGGTGTCATTTCAGGTGCTTTAATAGGAAGTGATATGACTCAAAGTAGATCCTACATAGTTACAGAAACTCTGACCGTATTCTGAGTACACCTTTATTAAAAGGAAAATTTTCAACAATTGATTTCATCTTTTTTTTTATGAGTCTTGATTTATTAGACCATCTTTTTTTTAATTTTTTTTCTAAATATATTATTAAGAATTTTCTTTATTCTAAATCAATAAAATGCTTTAGTTTTGATTGTGTAATGCATGTAGTAGAGTGTCTGTATTTTGATTTGTATAGTTTCTGCTGTGCATGACCATTCATTCACTGATTTGTTACCAGTTTTATAGTGATACGAGGGATTTCTCTGTTGCCCCTATAAGATTGAGTGTACTGGATTATCTATTGAACTGGAAAAATGCATAAACAACACCTGTTGTCAGTCACTAATAATTTTACTGCTATAAGACATAGAAGTCAACTAATGAACCAGAGGTAAAGGGCTTGTGGTAATATGTCAGGACATCTTAACCACTCAGCCACCATGACCCAGAGGTGAAGGGCTTGTGGTTATATGTCGGGACATCTTAACCACTCAGCCACCATGAACCAGAGGTGGAGGGCTTGTGGTTATATTGTCAGGACATCTTAACCACTTGGTCACCATGACCCAGAGGTGGAGGGCTTGTGGTAATATGTCAGGACTTCTTAACCAATCAGCCACCATGAACCAGAGGTGGAGGGCTTGTGGTAATATTGTCAGGACATCTTAACCACTTGGCAACCATTACCCAGAGGTGGAGGGCTTGTGGTAATATGTCAAGACATCTTAACCACTCAGACACCATGACCCAGAGGTGAAGGGCTTGTGGAAATATTGTAAGGGCATCTTAACCACTCAGCCACCATGACCCAGAGGTGAAGGGCTTGTGAAAAATATGTCAGGACATCTTAACCACTCAGCCACCATGACCCAGAGGTGGAGGGCTTGTGGTTATATGTCGGGACATCTTAACCACTCAGCCACCATGAACCAGAGGTGGAGGGCTTGTGGTTATATGTCAGGACATCTTAACCACTCAGCCACCATGAACCAGAGGTGGAGGGCTTGTGGTTATATGTCGGGACATCTTAACCAATCAGCCACCATGAACCAGAGGTGGAGGGCTTGTGGTAATATTGTCAGGACATCTTAACCACTTGGTCACCATGACCCAGAGGTGGAGGGCTTGTGGTAATATGTCAGGACTTCTTAACCACTCAGACACCATGACCCAGAGGTGGAGGGCTTGTGGTAATATTGTCAGGACATCTTAACCACTTGGCAACCATTACCCAGAGGTGGAGGGCTTGTGGTAATATGTCAGGACATCTTAACCACTCAGCCACCATGACCCAGAGGTGGATGGCTTGTGGTTTTATGTCAGGACATCTTAACCACTCGGCCACTGCGACCTCATAAATATGGTAACTGTAATGTAGAATTGTCATGATTATATGCATTGTATTATGAAATTATACGGAGAGTATAATTAACCATATGCAAAAACCTAAATTGGGTCTTCAACTTTAATATCGAGATCTATTCACTTCCAAGCTGTTGCCTATAAATTTTAAGAAAAGACCTGGTTGTTACGCCCCGTACGTTTTTTAATTTGCTTGCTCCTCTGAGCATATCAATTCCATTGTGTGGGTCCCACTTAGAGATAATTATAGTAACAGTTCACAAAAAACATGTCAACGGTACAGACTTGTGCGAACTATTTCACTTGGGGGTGTATGTATACGTGAATGAAATTGAATTGCCTTTTGTTAAGCATTCAATTCCAACTTCTCAAACTGTCATTTGAGATTTAAACGAAGGTGTTCAGTGACGTTTGGGGCTTTAAGTAACAATATACGTTGAAATTGAAAAAAAATTAACTGGTATTTATAGATTTATGCTTGTCATGTGTAATTTTGTAACCTTGAGGTCTGGAAACATAGATATAGTGTATAAGTTACTGACTCAAACATACCAAAGGAAATTTGAAACTGAATCTTATTCTTATTTTTGTCTTTGAGGTTTTTAGGTAAAAATTTTACTGACAGATTAAAACTACTGGCAGAATAAAAGTGCATAGTCATTTCATATTTGATTCTTTTTGGCATTACAAGTTGTGACAATTTTGATAGGAATTATTCTTTATGCTTCTTTTTGAAAGATTTTGTAAATTATACCATATTGATTTCCAGCACACCCGGCAGTGCAATCAGTAGAGCACAAACTGGTATGTGTTCAGATGTCATCTGGGTTTGAACCCCGGTCTGGCTGCGCATTTCCCCAAACCTACTGCATTTGGTGTCTGTGGTCAAAATTTGTTTCAAGACTTTGGGAGAACAGGGATACCTAAACTGGGATTATGTGTTTGAGTCTTCGAGGTTAAAATTAAGAAAGGGAGAAAGCTATGTAGGTAGTGGCAATGGTTTTGGATCGGGCCCGTATCCTTCAGCCATGTTGATTCCGGATAGCTTGATATTTGTAGAGCATCTGGCTATTGTTTGAAGGTACCAGGTTCAAGCTGCAGTCTGACCATGCATATATTTGTCCATACTTTCTAACTACCTAAGCTTTGATATAGTTCAGAATTACTTGTTTTGAAGACTTCGACATTGTTTACATGTTTCATATCAAAATTTACTTTGAATAAATTGTGTTTATATACAATGTTATCTACTGAAGTGCCCCCTGGTGAATCACGAAGTGATCATTACCGGAATCTTGACTTTGTCCTTTTAAATACCATTGAACTGAAAGACCGAATCGTCAATAATAACAAATTGTTCAGAGATGTTTACATATATTCTATATAAAAGTTGAAATTAAAGTCATTTAAGTTATAACAGATGCCCTCTTTCAGTAATAGCTCTAGGTTTTCCTGGCTACAGTTAAACTGAGTTGCTGGGATGCTTTATATTGACCTTTACCAGTAGTACATGAGGTTGTGGATTTTAAACTTTAATCAAATTCGTTAAACCTATATCTATTTAGAATATTTGACAAATTTGTCTTTTAAACTAATGTATAGCTAATACTGTTCAGCTGATTTCAATCATTGAAATTGATGGTTTTATATATTCACCAACTTTAAATGTTCATCTACTAAACTTTAATCCCATGTCCTTTGTACCCTACACACCGTAAAGTACATTAATACCCAGGGGGTCTTTTTTTTATGGCGTTATTATTAGAATGTTCTATCTTGTTTACCGTTCATATCCTAGAGTAACCCCATGTCTGTTAATAAGCCCCCCACCTTCCATGTTTCTTATATTAAAATAAGAATTGGGTTGGTCATAAAAAGGTGGGGAGTCATCAATTCTGTTCTGATCATTTAGCTGAATTAATATTTTGTATTAGTCTAATTTGAGTTGAGTCAATGATCATGTGTATAACCATTTGATTGAGTTATCTGTTGTGTTTTGTTTAATGAGTGACTCAATGATGGTATGTTATACGAACTTTAGATTGGGGCAGTGATTATGAGTTAAGCTTTTGGATTGACTCAACATATGTTTGTCTTTCAATTGACTCAATGTTGATGTGTATGCCTTTGGATTGAGTCAGTGATTATGAGTTAAGCCTTTGGATTGAGCCAACATATGCTAGCCTTTCAATTGACTCATGTGTGGCCTCTTGGATTGAGTCAGCAATTATGTTGCTCTTGACTCCTTCAGGATGTGTTGGCTTTTTGGTCATTGATTTTAAAAATATATTGACCACCAGTACAAGTTATTGAGTATATGTTGCTGTCACTAAGCCCTGTAATGTCAACCATATGTAGGCCTTCAGGTAAAGACCACCATTGGAGATCTTTGGATTGCTTGATTCACCAACTTACCTATACGTACCTTTGTTTAAATATTAGTTGTTGAACTTCTGGGTTACATTGTTGGTAGAATCAATAAAATACTTTAGTAGTATATAATCTTGGTCTTATTTAACTATTTAAGGAATAGATTTTTATTTTGTTGAGGTTATGAGGGTATAATGATAATGGAGCACGTGTAAATTATGTAACCCCGGCAAATCAAGTCTTTCATATGTTCCCACCAAAAGTGGGGTCATGACCCCACGTTGCTACGCCATCGACCATTCCGTAACAATAGAATCGCCGCGCGTGTTGTGCTATCATTATACGCTGATAATGATAATACTAGAAAGCATGGTTATTGAGTCCATGTCAGTGCAAACTGTAAATATAGAGAGATGAATTATGTTGGTGCATCCTGAATCATACTGAGTAAAACATGGTAAGGAAATCTGTTTAGAAAAGGTTGTAATAAAATTTAAGAGTTTTTGTTCCCCATCTCAGACTATTGTGTGTTCTTGTATAAACTGTTATATAATGTTTTATAACAAAGAACACATATACTGTCGTTTATGGTTAATAAACGGCCTTTTTCAATTCATTTCATGTGTTCTAGTTTTATATTAATTTGGGTTGTAGTCTTACAAGCTTGCCATTGTGAAGTTTTTGTATAATAGTTTGTAAACATAACAAGTCATTAATAACAAGTTTAAAGGTCAAAATAATGTCAGATTTTTTCAAACAATCAAAGGTGTATGCCAGGGTGATGCAGATAATCCCTTTCTTTTAAATAAATCTGATGGTTTTTTTTTAAAAAAAAAAGCCTTTTTATTATCAAGTTATTATTTATTTTGCAGCCTGCTTATAGTGAGAAACCAAAAATATTAGAACGTGGATCATATACACAAGCAGCACCCATAAAGGAGAAAAAACACTTCCGGAAAGTCAGCGACTCCATCGGCAACAATTACAGTCCGGACGCGCGACATCTCACAACTTCGTTTATCTATGAAACAACAAAGTTTGGTAAGTATCTCGGAGATTTCAAGTCTTTAAGTGTTCATTGCTATAACATTATTCAGTATAAAATGTGATATTTATTTTGCTGTAATCATGTTTCATATTGTTTGATGAAATATATACGTCTCTTGATTATACAAAAAGTTATTTTAACTGTTCATGCATGACTTAATGTATAGACTATTGAGCCCCCTTGTTCTCAAATAGAAGTTGTGAGTTCTTAAAAGTTTTACCAAAAAGGTCTTGTCAAATTTTAAATTGGGAGTTTTTACAAGCTAATCGTTTGTAGATGATTATGGTACATTTTCATTGCATTAGGCAAAACAAACACTTTTATGACAGAATGACCCTGAAATATTTTTCGAATTCGAAAAACTCACAATATTTACACCATGTCACCAAATATAAACTGCGTAAGAGATTTAAAAGTGATTTAAGATTTTGAGGTTATCACACATTTGATTCTTTAAATTATCGGTCAGACCCTGTTAATCTTTCGACTATCGGTCACTGTTACAGTAGTGACGCAGTATCAGACACGCCAACAATCGTTCGTTTACGCTAAGGTAAACGTAGTATATCTTATTGATAAATACATGTTTACCTTTTAGCTAAAATGGTGTTGTCAAATCAATTTCAGTTGAATTAAAATACACGTTCAGCAGCGTGTGACAGCTAGCTAAAGGGATTTTTCAATATTAAAAAAAATTTACTTGTCAATGACTAAGCTGCTTTGAAGATCAAATACTTTGAAGTCTTTAAGACATTTGAAAAAAAAACCCAAAAAACGGCATGGACACATCATTTACTATAATCATCATTTACGACATTCATTTGAGAGCTTAAGAAAACGCTCTGAAGACATAACCTGAATTATGTGAAAGGTTTATTAAATTTTGAGTAAGATGTTTTCAAGTTTAAAGTTTACTCAAGCTGTGTGTATATCAAAGACACAGAGAAAGGCCTGAATTGTTTTAAAAGGTCCATGTAAAGTTTTGTCTGTCTATTTGTCAAACTTTCAGCCGTGAGTGGATCAAAGAGCAGAACGGAATCAGCTATTCATTACTCTTGACATTTTAACTCATTTATGTGCATTTGTATGTATACATCTCAATCGAGGGAAATTAAAAATCCGAAATCTTTGAGTCCATGTGTGTATATATATAATTCAATCTTTCAAAATTGATTGATCACTGAGATCACAGTAGGAGGTATATCAACTCAGGCAAAGTTCTTATAATTGTTTTGATAAGTATGATGAAACAAACATGCATGATTGAAACAAACATCATGATGGAAACAAACATGTATGATTGAAACAAACATCATGATGTAAACAAACATGTATGATTGAAACAAACATGTATGATGGAAACAAACATCATGATGGAAACAAACATGTATGATTGAAACAAACATCATGATGGAAACAAACATGTATGATGGAAACAAACATCATGATGGAAACAAACATGTATGATTGGAAAAAAACATTAGTGCGATGTTTCAGAATGGGATGGTTTGATTTGATTTGTTTATGTCCTATTAATTAACAGCCAAGGTCATTTAAGGACATCCAAGGTTTAGAAGATGGAGGAAACCGTAGTACTGTACTCGGAAAAAAATCACCGACTAGCTGTCAGTACCTGGCAATTATCCACATGGGATTCAAATTCTTGACCCAGAGGTGGAGCTTGTGATAATATATCGCAGGTTCAGAAGGCGGAGTAAAACCAGAGTACTCTGAGAAAAATTACCAACCAGTGGTCAGTATCTGGCAACTGCCCCACATGGGATTCAAATATATACACCTTTACCACTCTACCAGCAAAATGGAAATTGAATACTAGTTCATTTATCACTCTATACAGTGAACTGGTATTCTTTTTATGAGTTTTAAGAATTTCAAAACTTAGATAATCTTTAAATGAAAGAATCTTCCTTTGGGATACTTCTGATGAATACTGAAAATATTCAAATGTTTACTTCACAAACTTTCATTGAGAACCTTTTACAATCAGATGAAAATTTAAGTCAATTGTGTATATATTATCAGAAATCATTAAAATGGCTAAGAAAACTCAACATTAAGCCTGTATGAGAAATAAAATGACATATTTAAAAACTGACATAATGAATTAGTGTAAACATGTTTAGTAAACATGTCCGAGTATTTCCTATAAGCTAGTGAACAAGTTGAGAAGCCAAAGTTTCCGCTGGTCAGTGTCTTGGTCCGAGATATATTGACCACAAACCAACACTTATCGTATAGAAGTGGTAACCAAACATGGTTAGTGACGTTATACTGCTTGTGTTCAAATCAGATATTAGTCGACTTCTACATAAATAAGGACCCCATGTTGACAAGTCAACAGTTCAAACTCAAATGTTGTCTTTAACTCGTTCACCCTTGAAATTTCATAATGGAATGGTCAAGTCTTTGATTAAGAAGAGTCTAAATGCATCTTCAGGGGTGATTGAGTTAATTTGGTCGCCACTTCAAGGAAAGTCTGTAGACACTGTTAAAAGTTCAATCAGTGAATTTAAAATGGACCAGAAACTTTGACGAGTATTAGAGATTTCTGTTTTTGGTATCAAAATTTTAAAAACTTAAAACTGAAGTGTGTTATATGCTACATTGTCAATTTAGTGTAACTTACATGTCTGAAGGTTTGAAATTGATTTGAGCAATCTTAAATCAGGTTTTGACTCGTCATTGATATGAAGGAACAGTAAATTGATTTCTTTGATATACAGACAGTTAATTATAATGTTATAAATGGTATGTATAGCACAGTGATAAATTGATGAATATATGTGTAAGACTTACTTTAATTTGAATGTTTCGCTGAAATCAAATCAAAGATATCTACTTGATGGAACTATTTAATCCCATGTACCGTGACTAATCACATGTACCGTGACTAATCACATGTACCGTGACTAATCACATGTACCGTGACTAATCACATGTACCGTGACTAATCACATGTACCTTGACTAATCACATGTACCGTGACTAATCACATGTACCGTGACTAATCACATGTACTGTGACTAATCCCATGTACCGTGACTAATCCCATGTACCGTGACTAATCACATGTACCGTGACTAATCACATGTGCCGTGACTAATCACATGTACCGTGACTAATCACATGTACCGTGACTAAGCACATGTACCGTGACTAATCACATGTACCGTGACTAATCACATGTACCGTGACCATTCGCATGTACCGTGACCAATCACATGTACCGTGACTAATCACATGTACCGTGACCATTCGCATTTACCGTGACCAATCACATGTACCGTGACTAATCACATGTACCGTGACCATTCGCATTTACCGTGACCAATCACATGTACCGTGACCAATCACATGTACCGTGACTAATCACATGTACCGTGACCAATCACATTTACCGTGACCAATCACATGTACCGTGACCAATCACATGTACCGTGACTAATCACATGTACCGTGACTAATCACATGTACCGTGACTAATCACATGTACCGTGACCATTTGCATGTACCGTGACCAATCACATGTACCATGACTAATCACATGTACCGTGACCAATCACATGTACCGTGACCATTCGCATGTACCGTGACCAATCACATGTACCGTGACTAATCCCATGTACCGTGACTAATCACATGTACCGTGACCATTCGCATGTACCGTGACCAATCACATGTACCGTGACCAATCACATGTACCGTGACCAATCACATGTACCGTGACCAATCACATGTACCGTGACCAATCACATGTACCGTGACTAATCACATGTACCGTGACTAATCACATGTACCGTGACCATTCGCATGTACCGTGACCAATCGCATGTACCGTGACCAATCACATGTACCGTGACCAATCACATTTACCGTGACCAATCACATGTACTGTAACCAATCACATGTACCGTGACCAATCACATGTACCGTGACTAATCACATGTACCGTGACCATTCGCATTTACCGTGACCAATCACATGTACCGTGACCAATCACATGTACCGTGACTAATCACATGTACCGTGACCAATCACATTTACCGTGACCAATCACATGTACCGTGACCAATCACATGTACCGTGACCAATCACATGTACCGTGACCAATCACATGTACCGTGACCATTCGCATTTACCGTGACCAATCACATGTACCGTGACCAATCACATGTACCGTGACTAATCACATGTACCGTGACCAATCACATTTACCGTGACCAATCACATGTACCGTGACCAATCACATGTACCGTGACCAATCACATGTACCGTGACTAATCACATGTACCGTGACCATTCGCATGTACCGTGACCAATCACATGTACCATGACTAATCACATGTACTGTGACCAATCACATGTACCGTGACCATTCGCATGTACCGTGACCAATCACATGTGCCATGACTAATCTCATGTACCGTGACTAATCCCATGTATCGAGACCATTCGCATGTACCGTGACCAATCACATGTACCGTGACCAATCACATGTACCGTGACCAATCACATTTACCGTGACCAATCACATGTACCGTGACCAATCACATGTACCGTGACCATTCGCATGTACCGTGACCAATCACATGTACCGTGACCAATCACATGTACCGTGACCAATCACATGTACCGTGACCAAACACATGTACCGTGACCAATCACATGTACCGTGACTAATCACATGTACCGTGACTAATCACATGTACCGTGACCATTCACATGTACCGTGACCAATCACATGTACTGTGACTAATCACATGTACCGTGACCATTCGCATGTACTGTAACTAATCACATGTACCGTGACCATTCGCATGTACCGTGACCAATCCCATGTACCGTGACTAATCACATGTACCGTGACCATTCGCATGTACCGTGACTAATCAAATGTACCGTGACCATTCGCATGTACCGTGACTAATCACATGTACCGTGACTAATCACATGAACCGTGACCAATCACATGTACCGTGACCAATCACATGTACCACCTTTCTTAATTATGTCTTTATAACAACATCAGCAAATTCAAACTAAAGGAAAATCTGTTCTATTTAAACTGTTATTAAATCAAGACGAGAATTCATTCGCATCAAGCTGAGAAAATGATAATTTTATTTTCATCTACCAGTTTCAACCCACCATTATCTGAATAAATACGTCAAATGCAGAGAACAATGAAGAGGGCACATCTTTACTAACTTAAGGGTGAAAATCTCACAAAAATTGACTGGATGATGCCAAATGTTAAAAAGGAAACCAGCAGGTAGACAAAAGTAAAAAAAATTACCATGTCCTCGACTTGTTACGACTGAATTATCATCTTTATTCTACCTACTTTGTCAATTGCCCAACACACCCAGAGGAATCCGAGCTAGGATATCAAAACCTTCATTACCTCAACGAGAAGTAATGGCGTTGACTATATATACTCTAAAGGTTATTAAATCAATTAGCATTTTGTGTTTAATCCTATAAATTTACCTATCACTTATATTTATAGAATATTGACAGGTCATAATATATCTTGCCTTAATTGATAGATAAATGTTTTACTGTTCAGGTGTGTTTGTGTTCAATTAAAATCTATTTGAACATATTGGAAATAAAATTAGACTAATTGGATTCCCCTGCCCCATGCCTGTTTAAGTTAACCATTGTCATAAATTGATTTCTGTTCTTCTAAATAAAAAGTACTTATTGTTTGCTGGGGGAAAATTGATCAAATAATTCCCATAGCATATTTTTTCTGGTCATGCTGACCTACCATGTATTTCTAAGAGATTTGTATAGAATCGTAATTCTGTTTATCATCTGTTCACTGACGGCCAAAGACAAGAATATTTGTCACTAAACCTGCTAATTTCAGTGCCCTGGTAAAAACACAGTGCAAAAACATATTGAGCAACAGTGTCTGTGGTTTTGGTTCGAGATTAGAAGATCATGACAGTTTGGGTTAGAGATTAAGGTTACCATGATCTGCTTTAGAAATTAACTGGTGGAGAAAACTGTTTTATTGAATAACGTCAATAGATCTAGAGCTTTAACGCTCGGACAATATCTTTTGTTAGATAGGTATAAAAAGCATTACAGACAAAACTACAAACACTTTGTTTATTACATAGCAATTTAAACACTCGCTCTTCAATAGTCTGAACACTAAAAACTTTGTTCAAACAATTCATGTTTTAAATCGCTAGCCTCTATTTCGGTAATTCTAGTTACTGCACACATATAGACGGACATGATCAACATCTCTTGTCAGCTTAAACGATATTGGCTTTTAAGAAATTGTTGTTATATTTTGAAAGCCTTAAATCTTTTATAAGTGGAATTCTTATTCTTGTCCCAAATGGCAGCTCCATTAAAGATTCAGTTGGACCTTTTAGCGAGTCAATAGTGACTGAAGGGTATTTTAATCACAGTCAAGTTGGTGGAACGGCCAGACTCGCTAAGTTCTGTGTGTCCAATTCGTACTTGACATTGTAAAGTTGTTGATATCAACAGTGTACTTATACTTTCTGTCTTCACAACGAGAGAAAATGTCATAAATGCCATACATAGTTACCTTTGATATATGTGTAACTTTTAAATAGTATGTACTTTAGACATAAATGTTAAGAATCCATTTAAAAAGGTTCTATGTAGCCTAATATTAAAACGATGAATATTCATTTGACGTTGATAATTAATTTGAAGAATTGTTATAGTCTTGTGTTTGTAAGTCGTTATGACGTATTTACTGAATTTATAATTAAGCAGATAGGATTTACTTAATGTTTTCGCGACTAAAATATCAACTAATGTTTTAGTGAATACAAAATTAGTGAGATGATTTAAAACTTAATTGGTTTCAGAAATGCTAAATGTATGCTTAAGTTTAAAAAAAAATTTAAGGGAAGAGATATACTGGTATAAAGTAGAGGAAATTTTAAAAATCTTTAAAAGGTAATCTGTTATTCGCTTGCAGGTATATTTTAACATTAGGCTTTTGATCGCATTTAATACATTATGTAAATTAACACGATGTAAGCTTTATTAAAATTTAAAATCTATTTTTGTACAATATGTTAATGTTATACATGTATTAGGATTAGTGCTTTCTATACAGGAAATGAATTTTCACACTCCTAGGCTTAATCCTTCCGACGTTTTACTTGCCAAAATGTTCAAACGATCTGGATGTTGATCCATCTAACAAAGGTGTATTGTCCTGTAATGGTTATCTCATATTGAGATAATCCTTTCGGTGATCATAATTTGTATACCATCGATCATTTAAACGTCCACCTGCTGTGATTTTAGGAGTATTTGATAGGTGCCATACTGGTTTGATATACATTATTTTCGTTGATCTTCATGATTATTTTCATTCTTTAAAAAACGTTTATGATGGAATTTAAAAAAATAGAAGCTTTCAAGTATTTTGAATTTTTTGAAAAATATATTTTGAAATTATTTCTATTTGCATTATCAACCTAGGGTTTCCTGGGTAATGCCTCTTTCCCCCTCTACCTCTCCCCCATCCCTTATCCTATTTTGAGTAAATAGCATTCTGAGGAAATAGGATTGAAGGGAATGTGTGTACCATGTTATATACATGTAGTGTTATCCATGTACCATCCTTAATTGTTATGTCTATGAAGGTAGAGACATTTGTGCCTTACATATACATGTGTATTAGTTATTTTTTGCCTGCTAATTAATTTAATGTGGAAGTTTATTTTCTTTTTCTTAAAACCTTGGCTGCCTGTTCCAACTCCATTCATATCAATTTTTTTTCTCAAATACAGAACCGCAACCAATTACACAAAATGTCAAACAACCCACAGGTATTGTAATGCTATGAATCTTGAAGGTTTTGTTTATAATATATTTGCACCTTGAACTTTAACCCCAAAATATTTATGATGTCATCTTAATTCATATTAATTAGCACAGATTGTCAGTGCTTCACTAAGAAATATTGTCATAGCAGAGATGGTTTTGGAAAAAACGTTTGCTGCCTTCTGAATTTGTCACAATTTTTTTTATTCACTTTATTAACATTTTTCTGTATCAAAATTTCAAAATCACTAATAATCACATGTTGCTAAATTTTACAAAAATATTATTAATATTAATGAAATTTTTGATTTGGAAGATTGTTTTTTAATATAACAGGTAATGTCAGGTAAGGTGAGAGCTCGATAGCAATTGGCATTCTCTTTAGCAGTTATGTTTCAGCGTGCTATAACACTATAAAGTATGTGATAGTACTTCTATCACGTAGAGACACAATAGGAATATCTAGCAGTCTCTTAAAATACTGATTTTTTCTGATATTCGTGGATACATTTTCTTTGAAAAAAACACACCATATCTATCAGTTATTTAGAAGAAAATATTGAATCTGTTAATAATTATGAAATGTTTTACAGAGAGCTGGACATTTCGATATTTTAATATTATTAATTAAAGGCTTAGACTTTATAGTATTAGAGAGACATACACACTGGATATAGCTCTGGAATGGTTAAATCAAAGTGTATGATTGGCCATTAATGAAAATCAAATGAATATCATACAATGCTGGGAACAGATTTATTTAATCCTTTTTGATTTGGTTAAAGGTGAATCCGTCATTTCTAGTGATATGACATGAAGACAGTCATTTGTCACATAGCTGTTCATGTAAATTATCCCTTATTATCACAAAATCACAATATGTAATATCCATTTCTAAATGAGGTGTAGATTTCACCTATTACCAATACCTCTTTCATGTTTTAGTCTTTATCTGTCAGAGCTTCACGCTTACATATCTGATAAATTTCCATATTAATATTGAATATCAAAATGGACTAAAAAAAATTTGTATTCACTATTATGCCAGGTAATTAGCTACCAATTCAACAAGCCTGTATGAAGGTCACGTTCCTATGAATATCGGATCTGATCTATTGACGCCGGGGTTTACAGTTTTTTATCCACTATGTATCTGTAATGGGTTTGTTAGGTACAGTTACATGCCCTTTATTATGTTTTTTACCTGACTTAACGACACATGATTATCCGAACATTGTATTATACGTACGAAACAGCGATATAACATACTGCCATTTCCCACTATCGACTCCTATCCTAAAGTTACCTAGCTAGGATAGGGTTTTCAAAATCAATGATATTTATAGACAAAAAAAAGAGCTATAGTCAGTTCCTATCTGATTTATTAATATGTGTTATCCAAAAGTTGAAACTTGAATGATTTTAATACCTCACAGGTCTGTGGATGGTTTCACATAGATTATATACAGGTAAATAAATGCTAAATGCTAATGAATACAATATATGCTGTACAATTCTGTAAAACATTTGGTATGTACAGTAGTATTAGCTGTAAACCTTTTTGTGCTAATTTCTGGCAGCTGTAATATATAGAGTTATAGCCCTTTGTCATTATAATTTGATAACCCCTCCTGCTGCTCTTTTATTCTTCCATTTCCCCCCTCCATCAGAAAGACTTTATCTGGCAATTAAGTATATGATCCTTTATCCATGATTGCCCCCCCCCCCCCTCATCCCCTCACCCCCCTATATAAGTACCGGTAAAAAATAAAAAATTATAGAGTTACTGCCCTTTATTTATGATGATCCCACATTTCTAATCTCCATTCTATTTGAAAAAAGACAGATTATTAACTGTTCAACATTACAATATATCTAGAGTTATGGCCCTTTACTTATCCTCTTCTTATTCCTGCTATTCAAAAGCAACAGACAGACTATTCATAAATATACATATATGAGTTATGGCCCTTTGTTTAGTGTCTTTGATCAATTATACCGTTTTGCTAAGTTTCGACTTATGGAACAAAACATTTTTGCTAACTATGCAAAAGTTGTTGAATGAAGAACCTTAGTAACTTATAAAAAGGAATGGCCAAATGCTAGTAACGAGAACATGTACTGATGATGTAGCAGACATTTATTTCTGCCAATGATATCCATGTAAATTCAGCGGAGAATTAAACGATTTGTGTCAGGCTTTAAGGGTTTGTTTAAGGGGATTACTTATCGGGGGCGAGATGATCAGGTAAGTTTTGTTGGCTAGAGTCGAGTGCTAATAAAATATTTAGATTGCTACAGCTGTATCAGGGATTGCTGCACGGCCGATTGTTTAAGATTGATGATTGATTTCAAAATAAATATCCTCCGTTCTATTGTCCAAACATCAGAGAAATGGATGAGAGACAAGTTGTAACATTATTAATATTGTAGCTCCTTGTCATAATATATACTGAATCTGGAACTGAATTTTTAATTAGAAAAGAAAAGTGTTGTTTTCATGCATTGATTTCTTTCTCATGTTATATATGTAAGCGCTCTTCTTAAATCAATACACCGATTTCACATCTTAATGAATCATGAATGACTGACTTCGTATCTAGTTGAATCTTAAAAAACTTATTCCATATCTTGTTGAATCAAAATTCAGATTTAATGTGTTGTTGAATCAAGATACTGATTTATTATTTTGTTGAATCTTGAAAGACTTATTCCATATCTTGCTGCATCAAAATACAAATTTAATGTCTTTTTGAATCAAGATACTGAATTTATTATATTTTCTTTTGGATTCAAAATCTTGATTTCATATTGCTGTTGAATCATCTGATTCTGTATCATTTGAATAGAAATACTAATTATACATATATCTTTTTGACACGGAGATATCTTTTTGACACGGAGATACAAATTCTGCATCCATTTAAATCTAAATACAGAATCTGTATCATCTGAAAACTAAAAATAGATTCTATAGTTGTTTCATTTAATACAGATTAAAATAACCATTGTGTGATACTGTATATTGATTTAGATACTGTTATGATCTGTGATAATACTTGTTCAAGTAAAAGTAAACAAAATGACAGCTTAATTAGACTCTGTAAACATTAGGTCTACAAATGTCAACAACATTTCCAGTATTGATTTCATATTAATTAGCTCTGATGCGACACAGGGGAAGGAAATATCAGCAGCAAATTGATTGTAACAACATAAAAACAAACAAAATGTTAAGTGCTAATTTAAATATTATATTGACTGTCAAAGCGTGCTGGTATTTCTAATCTTCCGTTAGAAAACAAGGAAATGTTAGATGAATTGATTTATAACTAGTGAAGCAGAAAAATTGTTCAATGTGCTAGCAGTCTTATTCTGAAGTTTATAGAGCAATTACTGTATAAAAACACAGCAATAACCCTGAATCTATAGTTGCAATATTATTCCATCTTTGCATATTACAGAGTTATCTGCCCTTGTGGTAAGGTATTGATAGTTATGTCTTATTTTTGTGAGTGTAACTCCACATTTTTTGGTGGAAATGAAGGAATTTTCGTTCACAAAGTTAATGATGTTACAGTCGATATCTACCCACAAAGGTAGATAAATCTGTAATGTGTGGAAAAATAGATTTTATTATGAATTTATTACTTGGATATAATACTGACATGTTCCCTTGCAAGAAAAAAATGTGTTAAGTACGACTTGTGTTGAGAAAAAAAAATCAATCATGAAGGTTGATCCGGACATAATTTTTTATATTATCTATAATATATTTTATCTACCAACACCATACTTATGCATGATTTCTCCTTACATAGATTATACTACCGAGGAAAACTTCTTCCTGTCCTTAAAGACTAGACCATCTTCCCCGGGGGCCATACGTCGTCTGGCAACTCTCGCAACTCCACGAAATGGGTAAGTATAAAATCTAGAGAAAAAAGTATCAATATACCGTATTCGACCCAATAAATGCCCATGTCCCTATAGGCGTCCCTCCCCCTTTTTGAGGCCTCAATTTCAATTGCCCATGCATAAATAAGGACCAAAATTACATAAAACGGTATAGATTTGCAATAATTTCGAATTATTAGCACCTTTTCATTTTTATCAATTTTTAAGCGCCCTGGGCGCTTAGTGGGTCGAATACAGTAATATATAAGTAGTCGAACCTTGATAGGTCAAAGATGGGAAACCTTGATGAAGTTCTGAGCGATTGATATACTTATTGAAATGCTTGGTAGAACCAAGAAAATACATAAAGCAGCATCTTTAAGTTATTAGAGTTCGAGTTAATAAAGTTTCACTAGAAATGTAAGGGCTAGTAAAATTATATTGCCATGCAACTTCAACTAATTTGCACCTCATGAATAAAAATTATGCCAGGATCCTTTTCAAATAATTATTGTATGGCTAATCATCCTTTTAATTAAATCTTGATAAAACCTGAAAATAAAACACATTGTGAAGAAGAATCTATATACAGACTTTCTGTTTCAGATCTCACGACTATTTTGACACTAGTAAACAAAATGGTGACTTGTTGAGACATTCAGCACACAACTATCGGTCACTGACCCACCGGAGCCAGAATGGGACGATCCCAGAAAATGGCTTCCAAACTGTTCTTCCTCCTATCACCAGTCATACAGGACAGAGTGACACAGACTATAGTAGCTATGCAAATGGTAGGTTTTATTTTATTATTTTCTTCCGATAAATAGCCGGTAATAAAATTAAATGGATGTCCTTAATGCTTAACACTGTAGCAAAACATTTTCAGTGTCTTCAGATCCTTTTACTTTAATACTCTAAGTAATCATAAGCCAAAAGAAATCCTATTATCTCCCTTCATGCTAGTGATTGTCTCCTGTGATGCTGATAGTTGTCTCCCTTGGCATTGATGATTGTCTCCCTTGACATTGATGATTGTCCCCCTTGGCATTGATAATTGTCTCCCTTGACATCCATGATTGTCTCCCTTGACATTGATGATTGTCTCCCTTGGCACTGATTATTGTCTCCCTTGAAGCTTATAGTCTCCTTTGATTCTGATGATTGTCTCCCTTTCCACTGATAATTGTCTTCCTTGGTGCAGAAGATTGTCTCCCTTTAAAATGAAGAATTTTATGTCCCTTTGCTGTGATTATAAGTCTTTTTTTGAAAGTGAAAATTGCCACTTTTGACATTATCATAATACAGAGAGAAGAGTAGCCATGATTTTCAGCTATGTTGGTTGTTATAATACTCTTTCAGGTCAGTTCTTTAGCTTTCAAAACATATTCTACCCTTAAACACCATAGCTATCTAAATGACAGAGTTTATCTGACATATATATATTTGATTGGAGTAAGATATTCTTCGTTACAACAATTATCAGTTCCTGAAGGCCAACCCAAATAACACTGTTGTGTACTTTTGAACTTACTATTAGTCTTGTCAAACATTTTAGTACATTACACTATTATCAGAATATAAGATGTGGCTATCTGAATCGAATGTACAGAGAGTATTTTCTTATCACTATAAAAAAAATCATTATGCTACACCTTTGTTAAAACACTTCTTTAAAAATAAACTGTATTTCAACCTTTAAACGGGCAAACATTTTGAAAAATGATGTAAATATTGACAATCTAGAGAAAACCGAGTGAAGATTGTTTACATTAGCTCAAATAATGCCTTCCTGAACAGAACTAACGCATAGAGTCTAACTGTTCTCGGTTTGCTAAGATTAAACCTTGATATTTGAATAGACCTAGGAGTCTTTAAATTGACTTTCATTCATGATATTCAACACCATTCAACTGTGGTGTAATACTTCATTTATTTTTTGGGGTTAAAAGCCAAAAAGATTCAATATGCCTTGAAATGAAGTAGCTTTAGGTGAACTTGTATTCTATATACTTTCCTTCTTAGTGTTATAGATGAAAGTGTTTGACTATCCTTAACATTGTGATGGTAAAGCACGAAGGATTTTAATTTGTAATACATGAATATGTTTGTAAATGTAGCTTAAAACACAATTACAATATTTTACTGAAAGTTCAACTTTGCTTTGTGGGCCCTACATGATGGCCTAGTGTTCACGATGTATATATTACCACAAGCCATCCACTTCTGGGTCGCGAGTTTGAAACCCATGTGGGGTTGTTGCCAGGTACTTATTGCTTGTTGGAGATTTTTCTCAGGGTACTCCGCAGAGTCCTTAAAAGACCCTTGCTGTTAATTAATAGTACAATAAACCACACAGATCTTGGACATCTACATTTACATTAAAATCTGTGAGTGCTTGCAGCCAAACCAATGGTTTTCTTCAAAAGTTAAGCAGTGTTTCAAACTTTTTGCTGCATTCAAAAGTATACACAGCCTTTTTACATCAACATCTATTAACCAAGTTAGTACAAACATTTATAAAACAGTTCTATATCTTGAAACTATGTCAGTTATTAAGCGGTTATTTAAAACAACTTTTCAAGATACATGTTTGACGTTACTTGCAACATGATACTGCAAAGTTGTCACCAATTATTTTTCTTAAAGTTTAATTGCTTGTCAGTAGTGTGGGTAATAAGAACAATTATTACTTGGGTAACATGCATGTATTTGACATATTGAAGCTGAAATTGGCTGAAATAAAAATATTGATATGTATACATGCACTGAAATCACACAATTGATTTTGAGGTGTGGGGTACACAGTTATTTGTCTAATAACTGTGATTGATAGTCGTTATAGATTTAGGTACAGCTAATCCTCAGAGCTCCCACAAATATCACCCCTATCAATCTCTTTCATGCCGACAAATACATTACATGTTGGCTTTTTGGAATCCAAAAGGATTAAAGCACCAGTGGAAGACATTTTCACAGGGAAATTGTCAGGTGTTGAATTAAATCAAATTAATCTTTGTCACAGCCTTCCCACTGTATGACACAAGGTCCTTATACCACACAAGACATTTCTAGGCTGGTGGTCTGTAGCGAAGGTGAAAATCGATCTTGTAGATTTCGGGTGTGATCAATTTCAAAACATAATCTAAAGAGAAAGTTGTTTTATTTGTCAAGATAAAAATTGTCTATATAAAAAATGTAATGTTTTGTTTGATCCTATTAATAGCCAGGGTTATTTAAACACATGCTAGTTTTGGGAGGTGAAAGAAAACCAGAGTGCTCAGAGAAAATTTCTGACTTGCGGTCAGTACCAGGGAAATGCTGCACATGGGTTTTGAACTTGTGACTCAGAGGTGGAGGATTAGTGATAATAGATAGGGACATCTTAAGCCCTCACCCACTACACCCCTGAATTCAATGAAAGGCCATTTAAGGGTTAGGACTATAGCCTCAGTTGAGCCAGTGAGTTTGTGAACTTTATAGACTAGTAATTAACCTTAACTGAAGACCAAATTTGATTTGTTGTGGGTTTATGGGTTTACTTAGTTTAATGTCCTATTAACAGCCAGGGTCATGTGCCAGGTTGGTTGGTGGATGAAAGTAGAAGTACCAGGCAAAAAACCACAGACCAGCAGTCAGTACCTGGCAATTACCCCACTTGGAATTCAAACTTGTGACCAAGAGGTGGAGGGCTTTTGGTTATATGTCGAGACATCTTAACCACTCAGCCACCGGGACCCTTATAAATATGATTGGGATTACTGGGTGCTGCAATTGAATTGAAGACCAGTACTTAATTTCAGTTATATCACTATATCAATAGGCCAACTGTAGATTTCATGTAGATGAAGATAGATAATTAAGGTTTAAGTTATATAGGTGAATTGAGGTAAAGAAATATTTCATATTCAATGTCCCATAAAAATAATAAGTAAACACTATCATTACATATGGTATCTGGATTGTCCGACAACTTTTACAATCTTCTGAAGGAAGATTGATTTTCGACAATTATTGATGAAATGTCAACACTATAGATGGTCGCGTTGATAGCTTACTGCACGTTTACTTAGTCTCCTGCATGCTTAAAGTTAAGGGGGTTGTCGAGGACATATCAGTTTGGCTTTGATATCAGACAAGGATTTCATGTATTAACACAGGTATTTGTCTAGAAAACATCAAGTTAATGTGTTTTTTGGGCTACTTCAAAATCTGTTGAATTTCATTTAGAGAGCACTTTTAAAACGTTTTTTGGGACCTTTTTTTTAAGTTTTTAATTTACTTGATATGTAAGGTCCCTTTGATGCAAAATAACATTTTAGGAAAATATAGAAAGTCCTGTGGGGTTCGCTAAACTTGTATACTCATAATTGTTTTAATGTGTCTTTTTCAACATGATCTACCCCCACCCCCACAACCCACACCCACCCCCATCCCAACCCTCTACATTCACTCTACTTACACACAACCCATCAGGAAAAGAGTGAAGAAATAAAAGAAATACAGGTAGGAGACATTATGTTTAGAAAGTGGGTGGGTAAACGTTGTACCGTTAGGGTGTGAGGGTGCATACTTACCTGTCAGGTAGAAAATACAGGTGGTACGGCTCCGGTTACAGACGTGTGTACAATTGCTGTTTTGGTTATAATTGTTAACCACTGGAAGGTACACCAACGCATGCAAATTTTTACCTCATAGTGACATCAGTTTTTTATATGAAAAATGGACTTTTTAACGTTTATATATAAAAAGCTCTGATGGAGCCTATTTTTAAAGTGATCTTTTCCTAATAATTTACCCTTTCATTGTTCTTATTAACCTCTTCAAAACTTCTTTAAAAAATTTGTAACTAATTTAGCTACTTTTATCATGCCAACATACACTCGTTTAGTCTGGAGGCTGCGGTGGCCGAGGGATTAAGGTATTCTAACAAAATCACTTCAAAGTCCTCCATGTCAGGTTTACAAGTTGGAAACCCATGTGGGGCAGTTGCCAGGTACTGACCGCTAGTTGGTGGTTTTTCTCGGAGTACTCCGGATTTCCTCCACTTTATGAACCTAGCACGTCCTTTAAGTGACCATGACTGTTGATGGGACATTACCAGAAAAATAAGTTAATTAAGCTTAGGCAGAGCCATGCATCTATTTAGGCAAACAGTTATGTGGTAAAAATTAAAATATTGAAAATGGATTTGAAGTAAAAAATAATCTTATAAGAACCAAACTTTTAGTTGATGTCATATTTTTGCGCTTAGATATAAACTTTCAGTGAATATCTGATATGATGTAGTCACCAGCTACAACAAGAAGACCTTGACCTTGACCCTTCCAGGTGGAAGCGGGAGCTAGGACAGCCATGAGGCCGTCTGCTTCTTTACCGTATTCTCCCCCAGCTACTGTACCATCCTGTGATCTCGGACTATACCAATTCGTATTAAATACAACTGTATTTTTGTACCTTTAATTATTAATGATCTGCCGGCACTGCTTGATGGGTGTCTTGTACTTTGTGGGAAAGTCTGACGATTATATGCCCTCTACCCCTCTTCTGATTTTCTTGTGACCTCCAACTACATCTCAGGCTAAAACTGACACTAATATATTCAATAATATTGACAGAAAATACAGAGACATGAAATATGAATGATATTGTGTTGTTTATCATTGAATGGCCAGATCCAGTCTAATAATATACTGATTTTGGATCAATGAACTGGTTTTGTGTTATTTTGTTTTAGAAAATCTAAATTTGGTTTGGTTGGTTTGTGTCCTATTCCGTCTTTGCATATTACAGAGTTATCTGCCCTTGCAGGTAGGTATCAATTGTTATGTCATTATTTTGTGAGCGCAATTCGCATCATTTTCTCTGAAAAGTATGACGTTTCGCTCGAAAACAAATGACGTCACAATCAATACCTACCCGCAAGGGCAGATAACTCTGTAATATGCAAATACGGAATAGCAACCTGGGTTGTTTAAGAATATGTAAAGTTTGAATAATGAAGAAAAGCCAAAGTTCCAAGAGAAAAAACCTTCAACCCGGAGCCATTATTTAACATGGACCTCAAACTTATATAGCCCAGATTAAAAGCTGCTGGTACAATTTTTCAGACAATTTCTAACAACTTTTCAACTTTTTCGATAGACATATAGAGCAGTTCATTCATATGTGACTCAGAATAATATAAGTTTTTCAGTTATTTCAGTTATTGTTTTTGGGTGCCAAGGGCAGAGAAAAAGAGTCAAGGATTGAACTTAATGTTAAAGGGGAAGATTAAGGGTAGTGTTATGGGTTACAAAGGGTAAATAAAAAATATCAAGGATTGAACTTTATGTTAAAAAGGATGATTAATGGTGACCTAGGGTATTAAATATTTGAATGATGACTAGCTGTTATCTTTGTAGAGGTATATGACCCCTCTATATAAAACCCACAGATGCAGTAACTTACCATAAGATCTACCAATATAAGTGTACTTGGGTTGTCGAATTTCCAATAGGAAGGAAAGCCTATCAGTTTATGAGCTATTCTCCCACCTGTATGTTGATCTAGTGTAAGGTAATAAGCTTATTCACACAGGTATGTATTGGCTATTTATAACAGTCATAATTCAATATCACATCCTTCTGTGTGAAAAGTATGGTTAGATTGATACAGACAATTATAAATTGACAATCTCGTATAAAAGATCGCGGATCGTCTAAAATTCCACGAGATCAATTTCAGTAATCCTGAAATAGGCTGGGTATAATACAAGTTTTAAAATTTCACTAGATTTGTATCCGGGTTGATTTATATTCTGTATTTCAAAGTGAATTCTTCAGAAACTCGATAGCAGAGGTCAAGCTTTCGCCAGGTGAAAAAGTGAAATGTCAATATTTGTTGTGAAGGACTGAATGTGATCGTTTATCTCCTATAGCTACCATGGACGTTAGAACCAAAAACTCAAGTTATATAGTGTTGTGGTGGATAGACTGAAAATCTATTCCAACCATAGTTAACTTGCTTTTACATATATAAAAGGAAATTATATATTTTGTCACAGTTTATCATAGTAAAGATTCATACAGGTTAAAAAACAATGAATCAACAGAAAAAATGTTCAGGTTGTCCGAACCAGTTTTATTTCATATTTAATTAGAGTTCTGTTAGATATTCAGTTCATTTAGAAAAGTTGGTAAGTACCCTAATGGTCATTCGAGGGCGAATTTTAAAAGTATTTTTCATATTTGTTATGTCACATATGCAACCTGATTTCATAATTTGATGTGGAGGCAGGGCTATAACGAGACTACTGGTCTGGGTCACAC
Source organism: Argopecten irradians (assembly GCF_041381155.1). Lineage (NCBI taxonomy): Eukaryota > Metazoa > Mollusca > Bivalvia > Pectinida > Pectinidae > Argopecten > Argopecten irradians. The sequence continues at coordinate 10,136,548 of NC_091145.1, read as the reverse complement.
ATTGGTGACAAAGTAGCTCAAACGGTAGAGCATCCAGCTAGTACTAGTGTTTAGAGATCCAAGGTCCAAAACCCGGTCATTTTCTCATCTTCTGCAACATTTATATCTGAAGGACGTTTCTATAGTTTTGCTGATCGTTGATATTTCAGACTGACAGTCACATGGCACCTGTGATCACCTATATCTGTTATGAACAGATCTTTGTGGGAAAGAATCAATCTGGCTCGATATATATTATATATTAAACCCTTCAACCCAGACAATACTGGCTACTGTTTAAGATTACAGAGGTGTAAGGAAATAATCAATGATTAAATAATGGCCTTTTTAAAACGAATCTTTTGATTCTAAAATATATTTGCTGAACAAACAAAGCAAATGAATAGTGTTATTGTTTTTCAATGAATATCCAATATTCTTTGTTGATTATCTCCCTTTGTTCTTTGTTGATTATCTCCCTTGTTCTCTATCCTTTTATTCTCATTGTTCTTTTATCTCTATCATCTGTCTAGCTTATCATACTTGTAAAGTACTTAATTATTATCTTTCTTGTTTAGAAATGTTGATCATTTAATATGTCAAATTTCCTATAAATCAAATAAGATGAAAATTGGTCCAGGCCCTGATTTATTAAAACAACACCCAATTTTTAATGTCTAAAACTGGCTTACGTCAAAAATTTTCATATAAGTTACACAAGGAGAAATACTTGCATTTTGACCTAAGTCTGCACTTTTGTTTTGAGAAATAAGAGCCAAATTAACTTCTGACCATTATTATTTGATGGAAATTTTCAGTAATTAATAATATGGCAAATTATTATATATGTTAAGAGGCTAATCAGACTAACAAGTTCATTGGAATGAGTCAAGGAGTGGAGATTAAGCCTAGACTTTCTATAAGTACAGATTAGTATATAACTTTTATATAATTAACTATTATAAGTAGGTTTTTGACACATTTGTGTTGGTGGTGAAAAACAAAGGTGTGTACTACAAGGCTAACTCCAGGCTTCATTATGACCTTGATTTAAATAATTAAATCGTTACAAAACATAATCTTATTTGAATAATTGTACTTTTATAAGAATTATATTACTCTTGAAAACTGAAGATTTGGGCTTTATCAGGTGAGACCGGTAGAAGAAAATATGAAATTATCACATACTCTGTTTTGTTGTAATTTAACTATTATCTTTATTCTTACCACTTTCTCGATAGCCTTCAAGTATCCAAGTTTGGATATTGGAACCTACAGGACCAAAAACAGAAAATGAAATAATTTTTTAATTAACCTTACTTGTTATATAAAAAAGAATTAAGTTCCTGTGTCCTGTGATACCCTTACCGATATATCTGAGTTTTTATTTTTCGTCTAAGACCCAACATTCCTTGGCATTTATACCAAAGTGATAAGACTATTAGTACTGTTTGGCTTTTATTCTCTGATCCCAGTTAACCTCTATTTTACTGTTTACATCTGGGCTGTGTCGGGCTTAATCCCGTGTTTTCTTTGGGAATTAGGTGACAGAAAAACCTTTTAAACCATTTAAGATTAATATACTTTAAATATTCCATTCTTGCTTGTTTAAATCTTTTAACCATTTTTAATTTGAAAGAATTCGGTCCGACACGCTGATCCAATATAAAAGATCACTGTTGCCTCAGGGCGGAGTATTAATCATAATTTTTTCCTCGGCAGATCTTACTGATCGGGCAAACAACATTTCCCAATTGTTCTTTGTTATCGTTTATTGATTATCACATTTACAGATTGATCCCAGCCATTGGGATGTCAATTTACTATATGTTTCTGTCGATAATAATTCTGTGCAGTTAAAAGTTCTACTCAAAACCTATTAGGATTTTTTAGAAATACATAAGGGGCCATTATGTAAAAGTAATGAAGGTGTTCGCCATTCGACTACCAGTCCTTAATCTCTGGCTTGGAATTTTATGGCTCAAATTGGACAGGTTTTAGGTACTGGTCTAAAAGGTCTGAAGGAGAATTCAGTGAAGTTAATTCTGCCTCTTAAAATATTGCATCAAACTATCGTTCTGCATCCCATATGAAAAAAAAAATAAAGAAAAATATTGACATGTTCCACAGTATATTGTAAAATTCCTATATTGTATTCAATAGGATATAACAGATTTTATTAGAAAAGTTTTTTTATACCCCCCACAATACTGGAATCAAGTTGTCCCTAGGTCCGTCTGTCTGTCTGTAGACACAACTTTGTCCGACAAATTCTTCCAAAACTGCTTCACAGATCTAAATAAAATTTGGTACACAGAACCCTGACATCAGTCATCCACTCTGGTGATAGTTCAAGTTTTTACAGACAAGATTGTCCATCTAAAAAGTTACATTGCTTACTGAGATCAACTATAAGAGCGATTTCACTATTTCTATATAAAGGGTGTTTTTCCCAACTTGTGCGGGTTTGGGTTCAGCCTACAAGATGTAGCTACCACCAATTTGTACTTTGAAATTGATAACAAAAAGATATGCTATTATTGTTGACCAGATTTGAAATTTTTATCTGTTCCAGGAACCCTGTCACAGAGCTACACAGCCAGTTCCCACCATCACAGTTCGGGAGGAGCTCGAGGAGAGGAAGCGACAAGATTTAGCTCTGTCAGTGTAGACGACAGCGTAGACAGTGGACGTCCCTCGTCACCCCCATTTATACACGACATGCCAGTACTGCAGGAGGCTCAGTCACAAGGTTAGTTTCATATGTCTCTTGGATTACTCATTCACCCCTAAAGACACATTTAAACTCTTCTAAATCAAAGACCAGACCAGTCCATTATGAGATTTCAGGGGTGAATGAGTTATTAGTGTAGAAAATAAAAGGGACATAATTTATACAGTCCATCATCTCACTCAGTTGTACATAACATGAATGTCCAGTGACTATTTAGGATGGATTTGAGAGGAAATAAAATTAGGTCATTCACTTTGTTTTCCCAATATCATGTGAATATTTTCCTTAATAAAGAGAAAAAGGCTCAGAAATATATATATTACAAGAAAGAATAAACATAGCATTTTCCCAATTCAAATGCTACAGGCCCCTGAAATAATATCTAGTATGATCATGCAGAATAGAAGTGGAGATAACTCTTACAACATATTTCATTTTCACTGCTTCATGAATAGTGTTCCAAAGAGATTCTAAAAAAGGAATTTTCCAGGCTTGTAATTTTTTCTAGTCATATTGCACCTCAGATATGATTGACAATTTGTCAGCTGTCTATCAAACTGCTGGATATACTGTATCGCATATAACTTTTGCATATTGCATTGTGTATGCTCCGACATTGAGTGGATACATGTGCATTGTTTGATAACATCTTGCAATCAGATAAATACAAGAATTTTTTTTTTACAGAGGATGAATCAGATGATGACTCGGGTGGAGTTGATGATGACGAGTTACGAATGGCAACAGGATATGATGACATGACCTTGTCAGTCCTGAAGGTCATCTTCCCGCCATTTTACTACTCCACCCACGGGTTATCACGACCCTGCACCCCAACAGAGGATGACAAACCGAGGTAAAAACAGATAAATACTCCAAATGATCTGCTCTTTTTCATAAATTTCTCCATTTTTGTCCAATCTGAAGGAAAAATTCAAGTGATGTAAAATATTTTACCATATATAGATTGTATCCATTATAATTTTAAAAGACTGAAATCAAGACAGAGTTATTTCAAATCTTTTACCAAGAATATGAAACAAGGATATGATGAAAATTCTTGTTTTTTGACAATTTATTCTATTGTATTTTCTGTAACCTATTCCCTACCGAAACTTAAAAATGAACTCTTCCAGCCTTTGAATTGGAGAGGTCATTTAAGTCTTCAGGGGTGTATAAGTTAAATATATAGTAATCATGTGGAATGATAAACAGGTGTCACCATTTGATTTTTTCTTCCCATAGGTACTATCAGTTAGTGGAAAAGGCTATTGACAACTACATGGTGTCGCCCGTATCCAAGGAAACCATACAGGGAATCTATAACTTTGTCCCCAAGGAGCTACGTTTGTCCGTACCAGCGGCCTGTAAACATTTTCTTAAGGTAACCAATTAAAATGAACGGAAAACTCAGTGGGACTAATTCATGTACCATGTGATACCTGATAACGTTTTATGGTACTATTGTTTCTATTGGTGATGGAATTTTGTTTAAAGATGATATCCCGCGCTAACATCACTCCACAGGAAGATTACAAATACAAAGAGTTATGTTCCATCACCATTGGAGATGAGATACTTGTCCCGCACAAACGTTATCGGGTATCACGTGGTATGTGAATAAGTCCCATTAAATTTACTTTATAAAAAATTGAGATTTCATCTTATTTCTTTCAAGCTTGCTGTGCATAATAAGTATGACTTTAACATACCTTTATTTTTGCAAGCTTTATCAACAGACAAATGGGGTCTGTAATCTATGTCTGAAGTTATCTGAGCTAAAGAATAGGCATGCCATGCTACCAATGTGTAGTAATGTTTATGAGTATGGTTTAAAAGATCGGGACAGAGTGTTGAAGTATCAAAGATGGACTGCCATTAAAATTTTGCTGCTTTTAAAGTATGGTTCTCCTATATTATGCATAAAAATATTTCTGTTTTAGGAAATGGATGACGATAGGAAGTACGCCATTAAGAAAGCTATCCTCGACTATATACTGCTGGATCCTAAGGAACAACAGAGACTGGGCGTCTGGATGCCAGAGAAAGTAAGGATAGCTTAACTGGATAACTAGGACAGGATTAGGTTTGGGAAATTGTCAATGATAACTTAAATATGTTACTTACATAAAATATTGTTTGAGGTGACAGAAAACATTAATTACTGTATTTGACCCACTTAGCGCCCAGGTTGTTTAAAAAAAAATGAAAAAGTGCTTAATAAGACAAAATAATTGCAAACCTATACAATTTTAATAGTTTTGGTCTTATGCCTGGGCATTGAAATGAGGCCTCAAAAAGGGGTAGGGGCTATTAATTTATAGGCACATGGGTGATTATTGGGTCGTATATGGTATTATCTTGTAGATTATTAGCTAAAACATTTAATGCTCCCCAAATTGCTTTCTTCTATAAGAAAAAAATGTTACATTATTCTTGAAATTCTTACAATTGAAGAGAATTGCAATCCTTTAGATATCAGAAAGGGAAGATTATTACCAGTTATTTGTTACATTTTATAATTATATCAATGTTATGTTGTTGTCATAACTTCGAGACTATACACCGTTCTTTTTTTACAGCCGTCAAACTCTGCGGGCAGAGAGGTTTTTCCATGGCATCAGACAGTCCTAGAGCGACGAGATTTCATGAGGAGAGATTTATACATCACACATCCCATAATGTACACTATTCTGTACCACTTCGAATCAAAGTATGTCAACAATGAGATCTGATATCCGAACTTTACTGTTAATCTGAATATTTAGGCATAACCAATATTTTTTGTTGGGTCAAAACTTTTAAAAATATTGTGATTAAGGTTGTAGTATGCTTGAAATAACACATAATCATTAAGAAATGTACTGCTTTTAAGTGAATTAGTTCTTATCCAAAGCAACTGTAGATCGTACTTGATTTTTTCAAATACTCGAAGGCATACGCCAAGGAGATGCTGTTTAGCGACTTTTTTTTAACCATACAGAGGATACATACCTTTATTTTTTTAAACAAAATTGATATCTACTTATGAAGTGTACGCTGCTGATAGTTAAGCTATAATTGAAAATGAAAAATTTAATTCAATAATGTACTCATGATTTGAATTAAACAAATTATGTGTTTAGTTTGAATTGCCTCCCTTAAATATTTTTTTCCAACTGACTCATATAGGGTAACTGAATTGAATTATCTCCCTTTAATAGATATGGATCATTTAGACTGATTGACCTACCAGGCTTGAGGAAAATTATGCCTGTTACCATGGAAACGTTTCTGAAGCATGTGCAGAATTCAAGTACTTCAGGAGCAACGCTATTACGTAACCAATGGTTACAGGAATGTTGTGATTTGGTGGACAGTCAACGGGACGAAGTAGAGAGGTGGATGCCCCAAGATGACCCTGTATGTTGAATGCTTGAAGAGTTTTATAGTGAAGTCAACTCATTCACCCCTAAAGACACATTGGACTCTTCTAATTCAAGGACTAGAACATTCCATTGTTAAATTCTAGGGATGTTTGCATTAATACCATAGTTTTAAGATAGTAAAATGAGAACAGATAAGTCCCAGCTTTCTGTGTTTGTTATGTCATAAAGTCCAACCAAAACTATTACCATCACAATCGCTGGAAGGTAGGCTGATCAAACTCAAAACAGCGTCATTTTACTACATTCAAACCCCCATGATCCTATTTTAATGATAATGTTAAACCTCAGAAAATACCAGTGGGAGAGGATAGAAAATGCTTCATGATTGTATGAGATATTTCTATTATCTCAAAATTAGAAATGAACCATACAAGACCATATCAACTGTATTTACTTTCCATTGTGTGCAATTTGCTTTTGCGAATTTCATGATCCAAATAAATTCGCGAAGGTTTATCTATGCAAACTAACATCTACATCATTGATACTGATAGGAATTTCCAGTCATACTTTCAAATCTGCGAATATAAATCTTTGCAAATTTGTTTTGAAATAGAAAATCGTGAAAGTAAGTAGCTGCGAAAGAAAGTTGGTATACAATAGTTTTAGGCTACTGATAGAACTAAGTGATACTTGCAGGTAAGGGAAACTTGTTGAAAACAGAAGTGATCTTAAGTATCGAGATTTAAAAAAATACATTTTTGGTAATTGCTGAATGAAGAACACCAATAATGTATGTACCTGTACAGAAACTATTACTGATCACTATCATGTTACAGGGTCTACGGATGGTGAAGATGGACCACTTCTTCGCCAGTGTGTCCTCTCTTATGTCCAATCTACTGAGGTCGTGTGTGACAAACTCTGTCCTTGACCTTGTTGACCTTGTGGAAAAGTATTACGAGGGCAACAAGTACGAGGGTGTGTACAACATTATGGAAGGGCTGGCCCTGCCACAGAAGATGCATCCTGTTAAATTCTTTATGGTAAGTAATGTATGGGGGAATTTGAATCAGTTATCAGATCTAGAGTTATCTACCCTTGTAGGTATAGGTATGAATTAATTGTGACATGTTTTTATGAGCACAACAATATATTTTTCAGAGAAAGCAATATGGGCTTTTCTCATGAAATAATGACATCGCAGTCATTGAAGGGCAGATAACTCTGTAATATGCATAGATTGAATGAAATAATTGAAGGCCTAGCCTGCTGTGGTTGGACAAATATATCCTGTCAAATAATCTTTATACTTAATGGAATCCAATCTATCAGATTTGAAATTGTTAAATACCATGAAAATGAAAATTTCATTAAATTTAATATAAATGAAAATATCTTTTACAAATTTGATTGTGCACTGTCAATCCATTGGTTAAAACTTTGTGAAACTTTTTTGTTATTTACTTGATCAGGAGGAAGATGAGGCTCATGCCAGTCTCAAGTTTAAGCCACCGTTCCCGGACGTCTGTGACTTTTTCTGCCTCATTATCGACCTAATGGTGACCAGCGTACAGGAACTTCCGTGTATAAACAACCTGCTCTTCCAGGCGTACGAGGACCCTGAAAATCAGACCATCTCCACTGTACTTATAGAGGAGGAGATTGTTGTCACATCAAAGGAACGTATCCGAACAGTTATCAAGGCTAACGAGTTTGGACCAACCAGGTATGGATGGAAGTTCAGTGCTTAACATTACCATTGACAAATATTTAGATCAACAAGAAGCAAGCTTGGATTACCGTGGAATTTACAAATGAAAGTCTGAAATATATGCTACATATTCGATTTTGGACAAAGCAAAATACAAAAAAAATTTAGTAGAAAAAAAAAAAATTTAAAAAGAAAGAATTTGGGAAAAGGAGGGTGGGGAAATATATGCTTTTAATTTGATCTGATTTCAAATTTGAATATTTGTATATAGCTAAATCCAGTATTTTCGATTAAAAATATGTTGATGATGAAATTCCCCTATTATTCTTATGAATTTCTGTTATTGAGATAAAACTTATTTTTCTAGTTTTAGAAATATGTGCCCATTAAATGAAGATATTGTTCTTTGCTCTAACCCTGGTTTATTTTATATTACAGCTACAAGGCTGTGTATGAGCCCTACAAGTACCTGTTGTCAGTGGAAATGGTACAGAAAATACAGAAGTTTGTTGGCCGTGAGCGTCCCCTCAGGGAATACGTGAAGGAAATAGAGATACTGAAGAAAAAGGCTTCGGAAATCGGGTCTCTTCCTGTATTCATCCCGATGCATTTCTTTCTTCTGGACTGTAATCACATTAATAAGGTTTGTAAACAATCCAAAAGGTTCTCAGAAAACAATTTTTAATTTTTATGAGAAACTTGTAAATCAGCAAAAGCAATAGAAAAAAATTGTTGATCATTTTTGTCGAAAACCAGAAAAGAACTTTTTCATAAAATACTTCTATTTGTCAAGATCTATGAGGGCTATGAGGAGTCACTTTTATCAAAGACATTGTTACTATTACATATGTACTGTTTAATATCCAAACCACGTCTTTTTGAATTGTTGTAATATACCAAAGCCAATGTGTAAAATCTAACTTTACAAAAGTTGATGTTCTTAAAGAATAACACCATCAATACTGAAGGTTCAAAGCAACTTATAACTGTTGCTGTTCATCTGACATGCTGTGCCACCTCACAAACAAGAACCTCTCCATCATAAACACCAAAGCAGATTTCAACTGAATTGAAATATATTACATGTATATGTATTCCTTCTTTGCATATTACAGAATTAGCTCCCTTGCGGGTAGGTATCGATTGTTATGTCATTATTTTATGAGCACTATTCAAGCTGTTTTCTCCAAAAAGTATGAAGTTACGCTAGCAAACACATGACGTCACAATCAATACCTACCTGCAAGGGCAGATAACTCTGTAATATGCAAATTCAGAATATAAATATTGATGTTTGATTATTTCAGTGGTTGATCGACAGAGCACGTTATCTCATAGAGATCCTTGTCACCAACATCATGGATACCAGCCACAAATTCAACCGAGGAATTTGTAAACAGTATGACACCATCGTCAAAAGTGTGGCCATGCAGGCAGAGAACACAGAAGAGCTCGTTAAACTTAAGAATTATGTAGAAAGTCTCAAGTGTGGCGAACTCTTAGAACTCAAGGTTGGTACCAATTATTAACATCAAACTTAAGATGTTTAAATGAAATTTCAGAACATTAATGGGATGCTTGATGAAACCAATAAAATATAATGCATAAAGTGTTAGCCAAGAAATATAATTGAAAAAGAAGTTAAATAAAGAAACAAAGTAATATTCATATTTTCTGTCTGCATTTAATCAAAATTTGAAGCCTGAAAAAGGAGGTAAAAGACACATCAAAGGGTTCGATGCGGTGATTGTTTATTTTCTTTGAGTCCAGATATTATAATTTACCGGTAGTTTATATTTATATTTGAATATCAGCTAGATGAATGTATGCATGAAAAAGTTATAAAAGTATAGGAAAAGAGCAAGACGTCATCCTAAGGATGAAAATACCATGGACATTTCATTACAAATTATTTATCATTTAAGAATTAATTGTGTTTCAGGATAAACAAGAGGTTGCGGCTGGTAACCTGATGTTCCTGTTGGAGTATACATATCTACCCAAAGACGACATCATCCTAAATAACAGCACCTTCTCCTGGGCCGACCGCATCGTACCAATCATTACCAACACGTAAGTTAAGGTCACAGGGTCAAGGTCATCATTCATCTTGTTTGTGGCAAAGGTCAAAGTATTCCTCATATTAACCATGGTCAAAGGTTAAATAAATCATTGTGTAATTATTCAAGGTTATTCAAGGTTAAATCAAAATCTATTTCAGCAAAAAAAATATTAATGGTCATTGCATGATCAGGAACTGAAATAATCCAACTTAGTGATACATGCCCTGTGGGCCTCTTGTAATTATACAAAATATCTTATATTCATCTTAATGTTTTTTTACAGTGAAAACAAACTACAAAGAGAACATGACATCTATTGCCAAAAGTTACGGGACAAGAAGAAGAATTTCCAGAACCAGTTGGACGAGACGGCCAAACAGGTGGCGTCATTCGCTCACCGTGACCGAATGTCGGAGGCGGAGAATTACGTACAGGACCTCCGTGATATAGAACAGAGACTAGAGGGATTCCTTGAGGAGGTTAGATACAGGATTGGTTTTGAAAAATGTTTTCTTTCCTTCAGGTTCCGAAGTAAAAAGTCATTGGTTTGACGTCGTAAAGTACCAATTCCAAGGACCAGATCTTTCGCCAAATATCATATGAGTTGTTCTGTAGACATAACTTTGTGCCACGAACTCCTCCTTAACTACTCGACAGATTTTGATAAAATTTGGTACACAGAACCCTGACATAAAGGGGAGTTAAGTAAAATACATAGGGTGCAGCAGGAGTTGTCCACTCTGTGGACAGTTCCAGTTTTACTTTATCTTGTTCCACATCATCATAGTCAGTGTTCAATGGTGTCCATTTCAATTAGTCTTTCAAAAATATTTGTACCATGATAAATCTTCACCCAGTATGTCTAGATTTTGTACATTTGTTGTCATGTTTGTCATGTACAATAACTCCAATGTTTAACACATACATACATTTCATCCTATCATCCTACGATTGATATTCGCCTGCTCTCCGAAAACAAAATACAAAAAACGTCCCAAATGAAAATCTCGGTTTTCATCTGCTTTGTATTTTATGTTCGGACAGAAAGCGAAGATTAACCGAGAGGAACAGTTATTGGAACTGGAGAGCGTTACCCCATACAACCAGATACAGGATATCATGGTCGCCCGTGAGCCGTACGAGAAACTCTGGAATACCGCCGTAACCTTCCACAAGGAGCACGATAAGTGGATGAACGGACCCCTCCTGGAGGTTAATGCTGAGGTGGTGGAGGAAGAGGTTTGTTGTCATCCCATTGTAATAAATGGACTCTTCTCACATGTTACAACATTTCAGGTCATTCATTAAGAAAAGTCTTGCTCAGCTCTGGATATTTTAGCAAGTGAAATTAAAGATAAGAGTATATTAAATGACTTATTACCAATTAAAAAAAAATAGACCAATTACTCATTGACCCCTGATGATAGATTTGAACTATTCCAAAACTAAAGTTGGATCAGTTTCATTATGAAATTTCAGGGGTGAAAGAAATAACCAAACGATTTTGAACAGTCACCCCACAGATACTAGCGTTGAGAATGACCAGAATTCCAGAAATAGTATTAATTCTGGCTTAATTAGGGTGATGTTATATCTAATGGGATGTATAATAAAGAATTCTCATGAGTTCAAAATTTTAATTTTGAAAATGAGAGTAAAACTTGTGAGAAATATATACATTTTTTTACCTATACATGTATAACTATAAAATAAACATGTGAAGTCATACTGGGGAATGATATTAGTGTCTATCGCCAGTCTAATAATCCCTGTGGTTTTGAATTCAGGAGAACTGAGTGTATTTTACAGCAGATTTTTTGTATTTTTGATGACTTTGATTATCATCATGTATTGAATGTTGGAACTCTCTCATCACTGTTGAAAATTGAGTTAAAGTCCTCAGTTTTTTGAGATCCGTCCAAACATAATTTTTTTGAAGATTTTATGAAATCAGTATTTTTCATCAATGCATGTATACATATTGTCTATAGGTACAAACGCTATGGAGAACAGCCTACAAGCTCACCAAGCAGTTTGCTCACCCAGATTTCAAAGGACCGATGCGTGCTTCCATCTCTATCAAATCAAAGCTTGAAAAGTTCAAGATCAACATGCCTCTGATCAATGCGCTGTGTAATCCAGGCATCAAGAAACGTCACTGGGACATGATGAACGAAAAGGTAGCCTAAATTAAGGCATCGGAAATGTCAGCAAATCATAAATATTGGTGCTATTTAAAGATGCTCCACCGCCGAATTTGCAATCAGTACTTCATTCCATATAGGACATATTGACATGGAATTTTTTCTGGACGCAATTTATTATTTTTGATATTTTGATCTTGAAGAAAAATAAGAAGCTCAATTTTTTCAGTGATGGTAATGGTGTAAAGTAAGTAACTTTTGTAACTGAAGAAAAATACTAATTTGTCTGCTCCTGTTTTTTAAAGAGAAAAAATTATCATTTGTCAGCGGTGGAGCATCTTCAATGATATGTATGTCATCATGTGCTTTTAGATTAAGTCTTTTCCATTGCACAGTCAATCTTCAGGAATTTTGGATCTTTCTCTACCAAATTATTTATTTAGCAAGATGACAATTGATTTTATGCATATTTTCCACACATTGTGCATATTAAATTTAAAGCTGTATTATCAATTACTATAATACTCGTATCTGAAATATCAGTAATTGTAACAATAAACATATTGCAGTAAAATCAACATTCATTGGAGATTTTTAAAATAAAATCTTAGTTTATGAAATATAGAAATCATCATGATACTTACAATATTTACTTTTCTACTCTAGGTTGGGTTTAACATGGCACCATCAGAAGAAACGCCTCTGATTGAAGTCCTACAGATGGAGCTAGATAAATACCTGGACGTTCTCATGGAGATCAGCTCACAAGCCAGCAAAGAGTTTGCCCTCGAAAAGGTACACCTACACTGGTTAACAATATTCTCCACCGATTTCAAAGATTGGAAATTATTTGCTAATTAAACGAACTGCATTGACACTATGATCTTTGATTAAGTTATTATTTTTAATGTTTTTTGGACATTTTAACATTATTGTTGGAACGCCATGTGACTAACGTAACAACGTAACGTCACTCTGAACTCCTCTGATAATGAGGCATGAACTTTACGACTTCCATTCAGCAACAATCGTATTACTTCTATGGTGACCAGTTTAAAATGAAGGCATGTTAACAATTATCTACTTTCAACAACTGCAGTACCAAAGTTATTAAGAAATCATTTTAAATATTCTTTAATGTAACTTAATTTCAACTACATCTACAAATACTAATAATCGGGGTCAAATCTAACTTTTTGCTGCTCAGTTACATATAGTGTGACTTTAATGGATTTGTTTTGTTTTTAATGAGTTAGTGATCTGATATTTAATGGTGTTTTATTTTTATTTAAAAGGCTCTGACAAAGATGAAGGATGATTGGGAGAATATGCATTTCGGCTTTGTTCCTTACAAAGATTCAGGAATTAATATACTTTCTGCACCAGACGAAATACAGGTTCTCCTTGACGATCACATCGTCAAGACAACCACCATGAAAGGGTCCCCATTCATAGGTCCGTTTGAAACACAGATCAATGAGTGGGATATCCGACTTGTAAGTAGCTTTGTTTTCATCAATATCAGGCCCCAATTTCTCGAAGCAAAAGTGCAGACTTAAGTCGAAACTTAGCTTTTTCTCCTAATGTAACCTACATGAAAATTTATGACTTAAGTCAGTGTTTGACTTAAGTTTGTTTCGAGATATCATAAAACATATCCAAGACATGTGCTCTTTTAATCTCAATTAAAAAAAAAGTTTGTATATTGAATCATAAGAATAACTTTTTTTTTTTTTGCTAAGAAAGAAAATGTATCAAATTTTTGATACCAAGAAAGCATATATTTTTGTGAGGTTAAAAATGTTAAAAAAAAATGCAGTTGTTGTAAATTTTATGAAAACATAATGATACAAAATTATAAATTCAGTGTATAAGCAGGTCTATTAAGTGATTATATTTATCTTATGGTACTATAGCTTCCTTTTATTTACAGCATCGCATGAAAGACATTCTAGATTCCTGGTTGAAGGTACAGGCCGCATGGCTGTACTTGGAGCCTATTTTTGGCTCGCAGGACATCAGAAACCAGATCCCAGTAGAGGGCAAGCTTTTTGAGGAGGTCGACGGGCACTGGTAAGTCACTGCTGTCACATGATCAATGTAATTAGGTTATTTAGGTTAAGCAATTCATTAAACTTAAACACATAACCAATTTAACATTTTAGGTCAACCATTTTACTTAGGGCAATATATTTAACTTCGTCTCGTAGCTTGCATGATAAATTAGTAGTATATCGTTTTGACTTCCATCATAATGAATCGAACTATAGATTAAAATTTCTGTTTAACCAATCAAAAATTATGTAATTTGTTATAACATTGTCTCCGATTGGCTATGTCAAAACTTAAGAGGATTTAAGATGTTTGACTTTTACATGATCCTGGGACCTGATCAGGTGACCTATTTACCTAAATTTATGATACAAAATGTATTGATAATCTAAATTTTTGGAAAGATTTGATAAACATCTTGGTGGTTTTTTTTCAGGAAAACTATTATGGAGCACGCAGTGTTAAACACTAAGGCTCAAGTGGTTTGCTCACAAGACCAGATGCTGGAAAAACTACAGAAGTCTGAGGTAACCTTACTCTGTCTTTTGTGAAAGTGTGAATTCGATTCTCTAGTTTAGGACCAAATTATGAAACATTTGACCTTCAAAACAATATATATACATATATAGGAAATGCTTTTGGCCATCTTAAAGTAGCTTGTGTGTATAATCACTGATATCTTACAGAAAAATTACGTTTGAAAACACAATATATTTTATACAATTGGTTTGATTTTCAATTCTCCATCATTGAAAAAGGAATGCATAATTTTCAAATGATGGTTGTCTTGGTTATTGACAGGCTATGCTGGATGATATCCAGAAAGGACTCAATGATTACCTGGAGAAAAAGAGACTCTTCTTCCCAAGGTTTGTGTTGTGCTGTTCAGTACAGATTTCAAAATATATTGTCAAGGATAGGTGATAACTTTTAAAAGATAATTGTTGATTATATGGAAAATTTTGCTTTGCTTGCATCACATCAACTGTGGCAGAATTCTAAGATAAAAAAAAAACAAGCTCTGTAAATATCCTGTGACGTCATGCAAATATTCTGTGATAGTTTACTCATTCAAATATTTTCCTTTTTAATGCTGACAGTTTACTCATTCAAATATTTTCCTTTTCAATGCTGACACTCGAATGTTGTTTCCAGATTTTTCTTCCTGTCTAACGATGAACTGCTGGAAATTCTGTCAGAAACAAAGGATCCATTACGAGTTCAGCCTCATCTCAAGAAATGCTTTGAAGGTATCGCCCAGCTCAGCTTTGACCCAGACAAGGTCATCCTGGCCATGGAGTCAGCAGAGAAGGAGATTGTCCAGTTCTCCAAGACCATTGTTCCAGCAGAGGCCTGTGGCCTCGTCGAGCGTTGGCTGTTACAGGTACAGAATAAGAATATCATTTACACAAAAACATTTAAGTATAAGTTTTAGATAAATAATTTCATTATACAGGTATATTGTTGATGCATTTCTTTTGAACAGTAATATGAAATAATATAAAGGATTGTTAATTGTCGTTAGTACTTATTTTTCTTTTAGGTTAATTAAACCTTATGTCTACCTTACCAAAAGTCCATAATTGTACTATGGAGCACTGTCAATCTTTTTGAATATTTCAATTTTTTTTTTTTGGAAGAATTTCTTTTGTATTCAAATAAAGACTATATATAAAGTAAAATCACAGTTAGCTATTGCTAATTTTAGATCATCTTCAATTAAATACAACTGATTATCTGTTTCCATAACAACGTTGTCTAGGTTGAGGATGTGATGAAACTGAGTCTGAGGGAGGTGTCAATCAAGGCTGTAAAGGCCTATCCTAATGTTCCCCGTAAAGAGTGGGTGTTACAGTGGCCAGGGCAGGTAGTACTGGCTGCCAGTCAGATCCACTGGACCTCAGAGGTCACACAGGTAAATGTCAAGGTCATACAGATAGCCATTCAGGTTAATGTTTAGGTCACACAGGTTAATGTCAAGGTCATACAGATAGCCATTCAGGTTAATGTTTAGGTCACACAGGTAAATGTCAAGGTCATACAGATAGCCATTCAGGTTAATGTCAAGGTCACACAGGTAAATGTCAAGGTCATACAGATAGCCATTCAGGTTAATGTCAAGGTCACACAGGTAAATGTCAAGGTCATACAGATAGCCAAGGCCATTCTGGTTAATGTCAAAGTCACTCAGGTAAATGTCAAGTTCATACAGGTAAATGAAGGTCATTCATGTTAATGGCAGGTAACTCAAATGTTTTACATGCACTTTTCATTTTGCAAATTGCTGATTTGTAACTGTACTATCTGTTATACTGTCTTCAAATTCCACATTTTAATGAAGAGAATAATTTTACACCTGTTTGCAGGCTATCAACAGTAACTACTTGGGTCCTTACCTGGCTAAGAGTAACAAACAGATTGACGAGGTTGTACAGATGGTTAGAGGCTCCCTCACCAAGATGGCCAGGATCACACTGGAGGCTCTCATCGTCATAGATGTACATGGTCAGTTGTTGGTTTGTTTTACTGTATATTGATGTCCTTGTGATAATGTGATAAAGCATTCACTTTTATAGTGCAATCTTACTGAAATGAACTACCAGCAAAACACAATCTTTTGTCACGTGGGGTGTATAGTGTTGGTTTAAATTGTGACATTTCCTCATCTAGATATTGAAACTAAAGCTTCTGCATATTAATATGAGCAAATTGGAAAATTTTTACAAATTAAAAGTTCCTTCTAAGAAATTTTCGTCAAGGAACCCAATTATCAAAATATTATTTGATGCCAATTTAGAATTGTTTGTGCTCAATTGACTGCATGTATTAAGCTTTGAAATGTTAGTAATTATTTTTACTTAATTGGCCATATGTTACTTTGGAGCAAATTAAATAGTTGACTAAATATAAATAAACTATTTTTCATGACAACATAATTTCATGCTTTCCTTTCAACATTTTCACTGCGATTTAATGTCAAAGTTTACAGTTACCGTACTTATAGTTGATACTCGATAGTTTTGTGATAGCTAATCGCCCACATTTATGTGAAAATTTAATCGCATTTGAAAATAAGTTGGTTTACATAAAGATATTTTCTTCCCCAGCACGAGACGTGATAGCCAACCTGGCCAAGTTAGAGATGAGTAGCCCAGTGGATTTCTCCTGGATCAGTCAGCTCCGATACTACTTTGAGGACGACTCGGTGATGGTTAAAATGATCACGACAACGGTCGCCTACGCTTACGAGTACCTGGGTAACACTGGACGTCTAGTCATAACACCACTCACAGACAGGTGCTACAGGTATGTACATTAAAATTCCTTTGAATAAGAAGTCCTTAAAGGAATTCAGTTTTCATTTGAAAATTCACGTTAGATTTATAGATGTTCCTATATAATTTTGAAAACATTTTGACTTAATATGAAGGTACTGTGGTGACTTGAGGACTTAGAGTTCAACCTCATTTCCTGCAAATAAGTCAGAATTGATTGGTTATAAGGATGTGATTATTGGGTTTTTTTCTGTGTGAGTTCTGACTTTCATCCAAATATAACAAAGCATGTTCTTTGCCCTGTAAAATTACATAAATTTTTTCAACTTCAAATCATTATGGTTGTTTGAAATGCTCTATGTTTCAAAAAACTGCTCAGAAAGCTAGATCTCCTTTCAATATGGCACTGTGTATAAATTTTACAGAACCTTGATGGGGGCTTTACTGTTAAATCTGGGCGGAGCTCCCGAGGGACCTGCTGGAACTGGTAAAACAGAGACGTCCAAAGATCTCGCCAAGGCCGTCGCTAAACAGGTATTTAACATTGTTTATCCTTAAATCATCCTTGAAAGTTTTTGCTATCTAGATTCCTTTGTTTAAATTCTATTGAAAACTCTTACTCTTATTGTAATAAAGATAATATCTAAATAAATAATAATACAGTAAAACTTGTCTAATAAACTATATGAACCATCATAGGATCATAAAGAAAATAACTTAATAGTTACTGGTCTTTATACACAGTTCAAAAGGCTGTAAAGCTTCATATTTGTAGCCCAAAAAGTGGCCTTATTACGCAGGTGGTCATTATACAGAGGTGGTCACTAAGACAGGTTTTACTGTACAGCGTATATTTGATTTGATGTGTTTGTGGTTTCAGTGTGTTGTATTTAACTGTTCCGACGGACTTGACTACAAGGCCATGGGAAAGTTCTTCAAGGGCCTGGCCCAATCTGGGGCCTGGGCATGTTTTGATGAATTCAACAGAATTGAATTGGAGGTAATGTATTGTTTTACTCTTAAATATCATTTGTATAAGAAATATCCATATAAATCTGACAATAGCTTTTCAACATGTCTTAACATGCACTTTCAATTAGGATAGTTTGGCGTCAGGATTTCTGCGTTTTTGTATCAAAATAGGGTACTTTAAACCAACTTTCTTTCATGTGCGATTCATTTTTGCAAATTTCTCGATAAAGGAAATTCACGTTTATCTCCACAAATTGATATTTTACCATTCTTGCACAGCTAAATTCGAAGATATCTTCATTCAATTTTAAATCCACGAAACTTAATTTCCGCGAAAATGTTTTGAAATGGAAAACACGAAATTTAGCAGTTGTGAAAGAAAGTTGGTGCACAGTAGTTAAGTTTTGGCGTCTTTGAATTTGGCATTTTCCTGTAATATGTCTTATAGGTCAAGGTTGCTATGACAATATATGTCTATGAAGGTCAAAGTGTCGATTTACTTGTTCATTACAGGTGTTATCTGTGATTGCCCAACAAGTCCAGACAATACAGAGAGCTATCGCTGAACAGGTGAAAATGTTCATGTTTGAGGGTACAAACATTTCTCTCGACCCTACGTGTACAATATTTATTACTATGAACCCTGGGTACGCAGGACGTGCAGAGCTACCAGACAATTTGAAGGTATTGTTTCGTACTGTGGCCATGATGGTGCCGGACTATGCCATGATTGCAGAAATATCACTGTATTCGATGGGATTCGTAGATGCGCGTAGCATGTCTACGAAAATTGTGGCCACATATAGACTTTGTTCTGAACTGTTGTCATCACAACATCACTATGACTACGGTATGCGTGCCGTCAAGTCTGTGTTGACGGCGGCAGGAAGTTTGAAACTGAAATACCCGGAGCAGCGAGAGGACGTTTTGGTGCTGAAGTCAATCAATGATATTAATCTTCCCAAGGTATGTTTCATGATATCAGAAAAAAATATGATTTTTGTTTGAAAGAGTTTTCACTCCGGAATGCATAGGCTCTATGTATTAATTTTGACCTTGATCAAGGTCATTATCATATTCTGTGACAAATATGGATTGACGTTTGTCGTTAGCTTCTTCAGATTATTTAGCATTAGCGAAAAAGGTACCAGTAAATAGAATTTTATAAATGTGAATGATAAATTTCGCTGTCATAAGCAGGAAATAAAAAGCAAACAAACTAGTATGAAGTCTATATAATTAAAACTTTTAATTTACGTTTTAGAGAGCAGAAGGTCCCAATTCACAATATTCCAAATAGCTGTTAATGAAATGTCTACCATTATCAAAATGTTGTTTCGTTTTCAGTTTTTGTCCCAGGACATTCCGCTATTTGAGGGAATCATCTCTGACTTGTTCCCGGGGATTGAGCTCCCGGCCATGGACTACGGAGATCTACAGGAGGCCCTCATACAGAACCTGAAGAAATGTAAACTACAGGCCGTCCCCTGGTATCTAGATAAAATTATTCAGGTAAGACAAATTTTATAGGTTACATTTGTTATTTTTTGTGCAGTTGCATACAACTTTCATCACTTGTTCCAAATTCCACTTTTGGTGTTGAAATAGGGACACTGTTACTATAAATAGAGTTTGAAGACTCTCTAGTGCCTTTGTTAAAGACTCAATTATCCCAAAAGTTCAATTATATAAATGTACTTATATCATCTTTTATATGAAATCGTGTGTCATCAAATTGGCCCAGTTAAGTCCTTTACTTATAAACTATGCATAGGAAATTTCATGGATGTTCATAAAACTTTACCTTGGCATGGGATCAAAAAAAGGCTATTACTATTTATGTATTTTTAAGATAATCATATTGTAATCATGTTGTTTTTATATTGTCACAAAGGTCAGAAGTAAATATTGTCTTTTCAACACTCTTGGGTGTATGGCAAGGGGATGTTATTGGTCCTCTTCCTTTTAATAAAAAAGATGATGCATATGTTTCCATTCTCAAAACCAATTTGTATTTATTGAGTATTATTATTTTGCACAACTTACTTTTTTTACTGTGTAAGATAATTTAAAATTGCAAGGTTGTGTCATTTTAATTTAGATGGTTTGTGTCTTATTTGAATTAAAAAAAAAATCTTTATGAGAAAATTAAAAGCATATGTTTCCCCTTTAACAATTGCAGATATATGACATGATTCTTGTGAGACATGGTTTGATGATCGTTGGAGATCCTCTTGGTGGCAAGACAAACGCGTTCAAGGCCCTGGCTGCCACGCTCGGTGACCTCAGTAAGAGCGGCAAGATGGAGGAACACAGTGTATGTTACCTTTGTTTATCGTAAATCTGCCATCGTAGGATAATACTGTAAACCGATTTTTTATTCACATGCTACTTACTTTTGCAAATTTCGTGATCCAAGTAAATTCACGAAAGTTTATCTCCGCGAATTGCTTTCTACATCATCTATATTGATAGAAATTTTAATTCAATTGTTAAATCTGCAAAAAGTTATATTCAAAAACTTGTTTTGAAATGAAACTTAGTGACAGGATACCTTAAATGTTTCTTGTTGTCTTCATACGTTGTATAATACATAGCTTTGTAACCATCATTAGATGGTAATGCTGATTATATAACACATGCACCCCCAAAATTTCATAATGGACTGGTCTAGTCTTTGATTTAGAAGAGTCTAAATGTGTCTTCAAGGGTGATTGAGTTATTATTTCACTTCTATTTTACTGTGTAGCCAATTATTTTGATGGGTTAAAAATTCAATAAATTTTTTCTATAACATTTTTCACCAATAGTCATGGGATAGTGATAATATCATGACCAAATTAAGAATAACTCTGTAAATATGGTTTAGGAAAAAATATTTCATAAAGAATATTTTACTAAATCAATTATTTCTCCCTCATAATACTGTAACAGAACATTTTTAAAAATTTACCTTTTTCGCTGGAAGGTTCACATATAACTTTCACCTTATATATGGTGGACTGAACGTAGCATCAATGGTAAAAAGCAATCTTACTGATGTTCAATAGTGTGTTAACATTAGGATTGAGTGATGAGAGAAATTGTCTTCAGATATCTTCAGCTAAAATTTCAGTCTGACCTGAGAAATATTGGCCACAGTGTAATCCTTGCACTATGATTTTATTTTAAAAATACTCATTTTCAGGTCCAATACCGAATTATTAACCCAAAGGCCATAACGATGGGTCAGCTATATGGACGATTTGATCCTGTATCTCATGAATGGTTTGATGGTAAGTACATATTGTAGGTGAAAATATAGACACAAAAAATGTGCGGTTATAGTATATGACATTCTACCACTAGCCTTCTGCCTCTTGGTAGGGTTTGAGACATAGGTCTACATGTTGTATTTGGCAAACGCTGTCAGTAAGTTAGAAAGGTTTTTTTTTTTTAGGTTTTTTAGGTTTTATAATCCACTACAACATTATATCAAATACAACACAAACCACCCAAGCTTGTCAATTTTGCTTGCTTAGATTTTACATGCATAACATTTAGTCCATGACCACAATATCTGCAGAAAGTGACGGAACATTCATCAAGATGTCTCTTCCAAAAACAAAGCTTTATGGTCTTGCAACCTTCAGAACATTGTATTTTCAAGGAATTACATTGTTTTTGATAGGTGTGTTAGCTAATACGTTCCGTGAGCATGCTTCCAGCACCTCAGACTATAGGAAGTGGATCGTGTTTGATGGACCAGTCGACGCTGTGTGGATCGAAAATATGAACACTGTACTTGATGATAACAAAAAGGTTGGTGGGATTCGCTGTAAATTTAAGACTGGAGAAAGCATCGTTTGGAAAGATTAATACTTTATTATTTATTGCTTGTAATAAATTCATTCCCTTATCTTGTATTTTAGTAAAGAAGTTGACATTTGCTAATCATTTGTTATAATTACACTGGGCTTTTTTTTTGGATCTTCAGAGATGGTGAATGGGTAAAAACATTTAAAGCTTTATTTTATTATAAATGTTATTAACTTTAGTCAGAAATAATTACATATGTTGTATTTACAGTTGTGTCTTATGAGTGGAGAAATTATACAGATGAGCAACAAACAGAACATGATCTTTGAGCCACAGGATCTGGAGCAGGCTTCTCCGGCCACGGTCAGCAGGTACGGCATAATGGATCATGTGACATAGATAGCAGATCACATGACACAGAAAACAGATCACATGACACAAACAACAGATCACATGACACGGACAATAGATCACATGACACAGTTATGTCAATGACATCAAATATATAAACTCAAACTTGTTAATGTATGCTGTAACAAAAGTATATAATGAAGAGGAGAAATATAGAAGCAAAATGTGAAAATCGAAATTTTGAAAAAATGCAGGAATTTTCATAAGAGAATTATCGCAAGATCCCTAATGCATGATTACTCAAACATCTCACAAAAATTTAATGGTCTGAAAAACTACATGTACAGGTGATATTTTCTTGCTTTTTTGATGATTTTTCCTGACCTTAATCTTTCCAGATGTGGTATGATCTATATGGACCCCCTACAGCTAACCTGGAAGCCCTTTGTCCAGTCCTGGATGGAGAATGACCTCCCGGACAACCTTAATGCTGAACAGCGGGAAATTATAAATGTAAGTACAGAGGACTCCACATAATCAAATAACGGTTATTCGAATATTTCGGTTATTTGCATAAAATTTTGCGGTCCCGATTTTTTCCTTCTTTATCTTTGTTTTTCAACTCTGTGTATTTGCATAGACTTTTACATGACCTCCGGTTATTTGAATAAAATATTTGGGAAATTCTAAAAATAAAATCGAATATTTTTCAATTTTGCAATATATTTTTAGCGAAATTCGCCGATATATGTTTCAAGATACTTCGCTTTTACTAGAAATCATCCTGGTAACAGATTAACGTTATAGTATTGCTTGTTATTTTATGCATGAATCTGCAAAGGTATTCGACGCTGTTACGATTTACATCAGCAGCGGTTGATCATAACTTTAGTATATTCACTGACTCAAACATCTAATTAAAGCATTTGCACTTTCAAATATGTTTATTTATTAACGTAACGTACCTTAGTTCGCGATCGGTTGGAGAAACCATGCTTCCTTACAACAATCGCCATTCATTATTAGTCTCGTTCAACCAGAGTCTTGTTGACTACGACAGACACGTGCGTAACAAGCGTCTCGTTGAACGAGACATAAAAGCATGCAAAGTCGGTGTGCAATGACTACCGCAAGTTTCGTACAGTATGTAAGCTTAGGATACAAAAGATACTTGCTACGTTGTTTCATTGCTACTTGAATATGCATTAATTTCTGAAATGTTATCAAGCTATTCGCCGTATAGATCAACAATACAGGGAGAATTCTTAAAACACATTTAGGTCGAGTGAACGCATGGCTTCATCACCTGCCGCCATTTTCGAATTCATTTACACATACAGTACATGTGTAAAAACAACACTACTAGTTGATCGGCACTTTGAAGTTTAATCACGATCGTAAGTTCATTTTGCCAGGCAAATGTACGTAAATTTGTTTATTATTTAGATTCAGAATTGTAGACACAAATCCAATCCTGTTTAGTAGAATCTAATTGCATTTGATATCGATCGTTTAGCTGTTTCTCAAAAATTCACGTGTCGATCTAACGTAAACAAGAATCAAATATTGGAATATTTTTTGTTATTAAACAATTAAAATCGATTTACAACTTCGAAAATAATTACTTGTTGTTCGTTTTAAGTGTAAATAATTTACCTATTTATTTGCCTCTTCACATACATATGTGTGGGGTCAAACGGAGGTGCAAAATGTCATCTCCGCCTATTCGAATACTCCGGTTATTTGCATATTTTCTTCTGGAAAATGACCTATGCAAATAAGCGGAATCCTCTGTATTTGGAGAATCTTTTGTAATAATAATGTATCACAAAATTAAAGTTTGTTGCTTTTCAGTTCCTGGAGATATACCGTATTTTACCCAATAAGCGCCCCCATCCCTATAAGCTCCCCTCCCCCTTTTTAGGCTTCAATTTCACCTACTGTGAATTAAATGCAGCCTGAAAATATGAAAACTTTTCTTACTGATTTCTTTTGCAAATAAATTTATGGCTTTAGTTGTAGAATAATTTTATGAATGGCTAGTTCAAATTTGTTTCCATTAAGCGCTCCCTGAGCTGCTTCAATTTTTTAAACGCTTATTGGGTCAAATACAAACGTTCCAACGTAGAGCCACTAAAAGAGTTCACTCTATTGAAAATTTACCATACCATTCAAGACTTAAAAAGTTGGGACTTCCCACCTTAGAATATAGACGTAAAAGGAACGATGTGATCGAAGTCTATAAAATTCTGAATGGTATAGATAAACTAGATAAAGATAAGCTATTTACAACGTCTTCAGCTAATACTAGAGGTAATAGTTTAAAACTCTTTGAGAAACAGAGCAGGACTAAAGTCACACAAAGTATATTTAGTCGGCGAGTGGTAGATTCGTGGAACTCCCTTCCCAACTTCGTAGTAGAAGCCCCTACTCTGAACTTGTTTAAAAACCGACTGAACACTCACTGGAATTCAGTACCATGCAAGTTTTACCAGTTTTTATATGGCACAACCGGACAACTATATTTAGTAAATGAACAAAACGCGCCACAACTAGCTGGAACCAGCTAACAACGGTGTCTAAGAAGAGGTAACAGGTAACAGAGGTAACAGTATTATGATATCATATTTTGAGGCATGGTTGCATATAGTTGGTGGATATACTCAGGGTACAAGACACTCCGATATACACTGGATATTGACGCTCTGCTGGAGGGGAAGGGGACATGGATAAAGTCTGTTTTTTTGCTGTTAAATTACACTACTAATTATTGGCTTTATTGATCAAAATAGCTTATTATCCTATTTTCTCTGCATTAAATCCAATGAACCACAGGTATTTTATTAGTATTACCTTGTTATTTTACAGATGCTTTTTGATTGGCTGTTGTTTTACAGATTATTTGATTGGACGTTGCCCCGTGTCTCATGTATGTTGTATTTCTCATTTGACTGAGTTGAAGTCAGTATTACCCCTTTATTTTACAGATGCTGTTTGATGGGCTGTTGTGTTACAGATTATATTTGATTGGACGTTGCCCCGTGTCTCATGTATGTTGTATTTCTCATTTGACTGAGTTGAAGTCAGTATTACCCCTTTATTTTACAGATGCTGTTTGATGGGCTGTTGTGTTACAGATTATATTTGATTGGACGTTGCCCCGTGTCTCATGTATGTTGTATTTCTCATTTGACTGAGTTGAAGTCAGTATTACCCCTTTATTTTACAGATGCTGTTTGATTGGCTGTTGTGTTACAGATTATATTTGATTGGACGTTGCCCCGTGTCTCATGTATGTTGTATTTCTCATTTGACAGAGTTGAAGTCAGTATTACCCCTTTATTTTACAGATGCTTTTTGATTGGCTGTTGTTTTACAGATTATATTTGATTGGACGTTGCCCCGTGTCTCATGTATGTTGTATTTCTCATTTGACTGAGTTGAAGTCAGTATTACCCCATTATTTTACAGATGCTGTTTGATTGGCTGTTGCCCCCGTGCGTGATGTTTGTCACCAAGTACTGTAAGTCTCTGCTCACATGTCACCCTCTCCACCTCACCATGTGTCTGCTCCGACTGTACGGCTGTCTCATGAACGACGTCAAGTAAGTCAAAACTAATCTAGTCTGGCCCAAATTTCTCAAAACAAAAGTCACTTCACTACATAACCTAACTAAAAAATGACTTAAAGTCTGCTGTTTGTTTAAGAAATCAGGGCCTATCTATTTGTTTATCCTTGCTGCCTTAATTTGGTTAGTGCAGTTTTAATTAATTGATAAATGATAATTCAGTATTTCCTTCAAATTCATACTTTGATGATGATTTTATCACTTCTGTCTCCCACAGATTTATTTCCAACTAAGATTAAAACTTAAAAGCTAATTTGCCATTGAGTGCCACTTTTTTGTCAGACAAAAAATTTGCTTGATAGAATTCGGCCTCATCATTAACTAAAAGTGCTTCTTAATATCAAAATAAAATTGAATTCCCTGAAGAAAGCCCAAAAACAACCTTTATTAGCCTGTATTATTGTAAATATTCATTCTGATTTCGCCAGGGCCATTGGGGCAGAGGAGGAGGAAGATGATGAGATTATGGATGATGACGATGAAGAGGAGGAGGCGAAGGAGAAACCCATATCGATGAACGACCAAAAGATCATCGAAGAACGTACCAATATGTTAATCAGCTATTTCTTTTTCTCCGTCGTCTGGTCTATAGGGGGCGCTTTGGACGCAAACTCGCGTATCAAATTTGACGAATTCTTCCGAACATTATGTGACGCCGAGGCTGGAGGGACGGTCAGCAAATATCCAAAGTGAGTTGTCTCCCTTGTTTGTAGGTTAAGATGCTTTGGTTAAGTACTCACTTAGCTTACAGTACATATGCTGGGAAAGTATAGCTAAAAATGTTGCTTTATATATACTATATATATTGAGGGTTTAGAATATGATTTTATTTTTAGGAAAAGTTCAACATAGGAGAAAATAGGAGACTTATTTTTAGGTATCAATAATCTGTTACAAAATGGCAGAAGGATTCACATGAATACACATTTAGACTCTTCTAAATCAAGAACTAGAACAGTCCATTATGAAATTTTAGAGGTGAATGAGTAAAAGCCAATTATTCATAGAGGTAAATAACAGCTTTTGAATCCTTATATCTCAGGAGCCTGAAATTCAAAAGAAAAGGGAAATGCTTTTCAGTTTTAAGGAAAATTCTGTCACCAAAGTGATAGAATCATTCTGTAATGACAGGTGTTATATTATCCATGTAAATAGTCGCTATCAATATTAGTGTTGGAGATTTAAAGTCCAAGAAAATAGATGTTGTCATCAAGACCAATCTAAAATGACCACTCCAGTTTTAAAGAAAATAGATTTAAAGAAATTATCTCAATTCCATTTATTAAATTTGTTAATAAAAGAGATTTTCAAAACCAGTCTTACTCTATCCAAAAAGCAAACTTAGGTGAAGGTCAAGGCCACATATTTGAACAAACTTCATAACCCTCCATTTAAGAATGTTGCTAACCGAATATTGTGACGATGCAACACTTTCAGAAATCTAAAACATGATTTTGTTCTTATGGTTAATTCTCAACATATTATGAATGTTGCACGTATCTTCATAATGGATGGAAGTTTGAACCTAAAACTTATCTCCTAAAACTCCTTTGGAGTGGCACTTTAGTCTTGGACCTTGACATATTTCTTGATTCAACACTGAAGCTTGCTTATTGGTGTATTTAAGCTTATAATGCTTATTATGTATTTATTTTATGGTTTATATATATATATAATCACTTTACGTAGCCTTATTATGTATTTATTTTATGGTTTATATATATATAATCACTTTACGTAGCCTTATTATGTATTTATTCAATGGTATGTATATATTCACTTCAGCCTTACGCTTTATTTGTATATTATATCCTTATCTAAAATAGATGGAGATTGGTTGAATGATGAATTAATGTCTATGGATGTATAATAGATGGAGATTGGTTGAATGATGAATTAATGTCTATGGATGTATAATAGATGGAGATTGGTTGAATATTGAAGTAATGTCTATTTTGTTATTACATACACAGTAATGTGCATATGGTGGGGAGGTATACTGTTAAGTTTACTTTTCAGATAACATATATATCAATTATGGACCTTTGTTGAGGTCTATATGGTGTTATATTGCCTAAGTAGAATAAATAATGATCGAGGGCTCAGCCAGAGGTCATTATTTTAAATTCTAGAAGAGCGATATAACACCATATTAACAGAAACATATCTGATATATACCTCGGTACTCCTAACTTGAAGTGAATGATAGTTGACCTTTCAAGTAGAATAAAAATGAATTTTTATAAGTCATAACTTCAATTAATTTAGTAATCTGATTGGATACTTTGTGCATATGCTAATTGGTGAATGACTGCAATGACCCCCTCTTATGATGATAGCTAAAATGTGCCTTCATTTGGCTTAAATTCCTGAGTTCTTAACTTTAAATTTGGTTTATTTGGATATGAAATTTATTAAGAATTTCTATATTTTCTGAATATTTCTTGATTTTAATTGGGCCATAGATCAGTATACTGCCATTGTAATTTTTTCAAGTAATCTAGCCAAGTTCATATGATGTACATGTCCATCTGAAATTGATATTTCAGGAAAACACAAAATGGCTCATTCTTTTGATTGAATTGTAATTTTTTTAGGATATTTAAAAAACATTGACCACAGATGTCAATTGATCTATAAGCAAAAACCACTTGTATTTTTTTCTTTGCTCATTACAGAGTTATCTGCCTTTGCAGGTAGGTTCAATTGTGATGTTATCATTTGTGAGCGAAAATTACATGTTTTCCCTGAAAATATATGATGTTATGCTCACAAAAACATGACGGCACAATCAATACCTACCTACAAAGGTAGATAACTCTGTAATATGCGAATACAGAATTTCATATCACCAAGTTTCTTAATTTCTTAATTTCTTCATCACAACAAAAAAAAATGTAGATTCACTGGTAATTAAACATTCAGGTTGTTTGGGTTTATTAAAAGCACAGGATCTTGCAATATTTTATTTGTACACACTTTAACTATTCAGGCTTGGCCATATAACACGGTAAGTGGAAGGGCACAAGTCCCTGTGGTGTAGGTTTATATATATCTCGGTGACCACGACAACAGGCAAAGATTTTATTTTGGCAAAGATTGATCGGCAATAATTCTTTTGCCCACATTTATTCCTATCATAATTGATTACTTAATTTAAATAGCCACTGTAAACATATATAATTTAGCAGTTATTTTGTTTCAATGTCTTGTTCCAGAAACAATGTTGAAATAAAATTCCTAATTGCATGTATCAGCACTCGATTCAAGCTGCAATTATTACAATAGCATGACTTAATCACTGTTCAAAGTTGTTGAAATTAAATTTTGTTTTTGAATTTAATTACACCAAAATTATTATGCTTACAGTGAATATGACAATGGAAATTCGTAAAAAAAGAAAAAAAAAACATAAGAGTATAATTATGTCAAAAAAAAAAAAAAAATGTTTGAAAAAAAAATGTGCCAAAAAATATTTATTTGGAAATTTTTACCCTCAATAAATGATCAAAAAGTTCAGAAGAAAATGAACTAATGAACTGTTGTTGTGGTCATTGGTGATAAAATATAAGTGTGATATTGAGTGTGGGATGGTGGTGGAAATATGGTTACTATGGTTACGGATATAAAAAGTGTGCTGCCATTTTTATTTTGACGTGACAATTTGTTGTATAACTGTTGTATTTCAGCAAAATTTTCATTGAAAATAATAATACTTTTGAAAATGTTTTCATATTGTTAACCTGCTTTTTGAAATTACAAACTCACAGACAAAAGATATATTCATTGTACATGTATATATCCGGGATATCCAAGAATATGTAGAAAATAATTTGGAAAAAAAATAATCCTGTTTGAAATGACAATCAGCTGATGGCTCTAATCATAAAGGGAAAATCTTTTGAACAATTTGAAAATACTTAAGATTTTGTAACCTTTAAACAATGATGTAAAGATTGGAGAAAGCGTAACAATACATTACTTTAAGGTAAACATTAAGTAATTGCTTTTCATTTTCAAATCACTTCATGCTCATGTTAAAATTGAGTCTCCAGCTGAAAACGTATTATGTCGTGCCTTGCTTTTGCATTTTTTCACAGTAGAAGTTCTTTCTATAGCTTAGGGTTCATTGATGAGCTTAGGCACCAAAAGAGTTGTCTGCCCTTGTTTAAAGCATTGCATGTCACTTGGGAACATATTGTCAGCACTCGGTATAATGTCTTGACTGTGTGGATGTGTGGGGTTCATATCATAATGAATTGAAAATGTTGACTCCTTGTTTAAGACAACAAATGATTGTCAGAAGAAAAAAATCAAGAATAACTTCTGAACGTTTACTTATCAAAAAAGTTTTTTTTTTTATTAATAAAAAATTGTGATTTTCATTCTTTGATGTGTGTGGTTTTTAGGTGTGTGTGTGTGTGATAGGAGACTATAGGGTATAGGTTTGTTTGGTCCTATTACTTTATATATTAAAGTACTATCTCACCGAAGCATACTGCCAATAACACTAGAAGGATATCCCACCTGTCACATATGTATTGCGAACAGATGATCCTACTGCAGTCATCTCTAAGACTAACCCAATATAACTAGATATATGTAACTAGGAGTTTAGTTTGTTATAGATTTGGGTGCTTATAAAACCCCAAGCTGGAAGGTCAAAGGTTAACTACTCATAGCAAGAAAAGATTTACGTTGACAAACCTAGTTTCCTTAGCTCTCTTTTGATCCTTCAGTATGAACATAGTGGATGCCTATATCCTGAGTGCTACATACATGAAGAGCAATATTTAAAATCAGTCATCTCTAAGCATTGTAAAAGAAGAATTATTTACCCATCCTTATTTTTGAACTGTGTGGCTTATCCATGCTTTGTATTTTAAACTGAATATTCAGATCAATTTATACCATGCTTATTTGCTTCATTACTGTTATATAAAGATAATAAACATATCTATGTGTAGTGGTCCTCTACTATGTAACTGTTGTGTATTTTGTTAGAGGATTAACAATACCCTATGTTTCCTAACTTTATCCTCATTCCCACAGTACCTGTCCCCCCTGTTTCAACCCATCCTCAATTTCTTTGTCCCTTTTTTGTGTTGAGTAAGAAAAACAAGAAAAACAACAGTTATTGTTCAAGATGATGACCTAAAAATGTTTACTAGGACATAAAAGAGGAAATAACATTTGATAAAAAATGATAGAAAAGTAAGGTAGACATAATTACTGTCTAAACCGTTTTATTAATTGAGATAAGTCACAGATAAATTGTTTTTTAATTCCTTTCAATTGTCTTCTTGATTGTTTCATTAACATTTTAAGTATATTATTTCATTTCATGCAGTATTTCCGTCTACATGTTCCATTTTCAGTCAAACTTTTAACTGTTCGTTATGACCTTGAATTTTTCATGTGTTGACCTCTGACCTCTGTCAACTCTACAGGCCTAAGGATCTCAAATTTTCACGGGGATTGATGATTCCAAAGAAGGGCTTAGTCTATGACCATGTGTACATCCGGAAACAATTCGGCTCCTGGTACACCTGGAGTAGTCTCATCCAGCCATTCAAAATTGATGACAAAGCCAAGGTAGGTCCCTAAACCATTTGTTAAACCTCTTCTGATTGGCTGAATATATATATGCTGTGTGACCATATTTTGGTGCTTTTTTTTTGTTTGTTTTTTGACATGTATCTCATAGTAATTGATAACACATTAATCCTTCATTAATTGTGCATTAATTGTGTGACCTAAAGTATTTAAGTCAGCTTTATTTTCAGGGACAACTAAGATTAAATAGTATTTGCAGTTAGAGAAAATATTGAATTGCAATAAATGAGCGGACTGGTTTTACCCAGTGAATTAATAGATTTGTTGTTGAGTGTTTCAAAGTCCATGAATGATTACAATAATATCTAGTTGAATTTCTGAAAAGATTTTGAATAATTATTTTATAAATCTGTTAGAAGGTTTAAATGGCATTTTCTATAAATATTTGATATATTAAAATTCAAGGCAGGTTGAAAAGAAACCAAGGAGAATTTTCAGATGTAGAATACAGTATGAGCTGAGAGATGATTTATTTCAGACTATATAAAATGTTATTCATTTCATAGATATTTTTATTTTGATGTTAAATATGTCAGTTTTCATATTTCTGTAATAACCAATTGATTCACCTAATTTCCAATTAATTATCTCATTCCATATTATATTTGATCACTTCACAAACACAAAAGTTATCATTTTTAAACTGGTGGTTTTGGTTTGGGTTTTTTTTAATCATTTTTTTTTTAATTTTTTTTTATTCACTTATCATTTATTAATTGATTTATTTTTATGATTTATATTTTTTTTTTTTAAATTTCCTGAAATGGGCATGCCATCCATCTATAAGTTAATATAAATATTATTTCTTTTAAATAGATTGGTTCATATATCATATGATTTACCTGCCATATTTGTTTATTTTTACTACAGAATCTACAGGTAATATCTACACACTTGTTGCCATAGTAACAAGTAATTTAACACTGCTGTAATATAGATATAAAGGTCACGACCTTTGATCATCATTTGACCTAAAGGTCATGACCTCTGCTCAGTATTTGACCTCTCATTAACTGCCAGATGATCATTGTCTTTTCTCATACAACTTTTAGTATTCTGAATTAGTTTGGTTGTGGGTGTCAGTTATTTTTCATTAAGAAAAATGCACATTGTTCTTATTTTCCCTATGCATGCAGGGAAAAAAGCTTCATTTTCAGCTAAAACAATGAATAGATCCTGTTTTGTCTGCTTTATTTCTATGAATTTATTTGTTAGGATGCTTATCCCTTTAAATTAACAGTGAACATGGTATAAAGATATTTTCTTTAATGTAAGCTTAATGATATCTCACCATAGTACTATCATTGAATAATTCATTTTTTGTCGAAAATGTTGGTGACATCTTGAAACAAGCATGATTGCTTTAATTCAAGATTAATGTGATGTACAATTTCATTTGCCTCATACATTTTCAGTATAAGGATAATTTCAATACAAAATTTCCATATCTAAATATTATTATAGTAGGTGAAGTTCTGATAATATCTCTGCAGTATCCAGTGATCTGGTTATAGATTTAGAGGTCATGATCAAATTCATTGACATATGAACCCTCTAATTTTAATAGTATTTCGTTCAATTTCAATAGAGAAAAATCTTATGTGATAAATGTATCAGCATCCAGGACCCACTTTGGTGTGTTAAGCTTATAGCTTTGTGAATTAGCATGTCCATTTTTTATGTATAAAGCAAGATATTTGAAATTTATAGTGACCGCTGAATTTACAGACCCTTTATATAAATTATCTTACCCCTTTCCTATCAGACAACCTGACTTCACTAATAGTCACCCCTGTAATGTTAAAATGAACTTTTCCAGGCTTGATATGAGATGAGTTTATAAATGTAATTAGGGGTGAATTAACTTGTCATCTGATGTAACTTTTAATTATGGATATCAGAATATCTCACAATTTCGTAAAACTAGGACAACAAGAAAAAGCCGCCAAGCCCAAGTTTGATGGGTGAACGGCCTGTTAAACAGAAGGTAAGATACACAGGAAGTGATGTCATATGTAAAACACACAGGAAGTGATGTCATATGTGAAACACACAGGAAGTGATGTCATATATAAAACACACAGGAAGTGATGTGTCACAAAAGTCACATGATCAAACAGTTAGTATTTCTTGTAAATTTGAATGGCATAAATATATATGGCATAAATTTTCAGGTCGTTTGTCAAAATTGGAGCAACAGTATTGTTATTGTCACATGACACCTGAACGTTATAGTCACATGACTTTGGAATATTGGTCACATGACAAGGATCATTCACAATGTCAGTTGTTGCCTTGTTCTATTGTCCTTGCTGATTTCACAAGATTTGAGTAGAATGGTGTGTCAAAGCTCACACAAAGTGTAGTAGTGTTAGATGTCTGTTCAATAGAGTACGTTGTAATTTGGTTTGCATTGCCTTTCTTTCAAAAAAGCATGGAAGATGTGCTCTGTTAGTAAAAAGATAAAATGTTTACATAAACAAATATTTAAGTGCAAGGAAGTTTCATGTATTGGTATACTTAATTTTTACCACAATGTTAAAAGCATGTATAATTATCTCAGAATGCTTCACTAAATTCTCTTCTGCTAATCTTCTGTTCTCGTTAAATGAAATGGAACATTTAATTTGTTATTAATTGAATAATTAATTATAACTTTTTATTTATTATCTGTAATACACTTCTGATCTGCCTGTACTAATTGCATGAAATATGTTAAATTAATTAGAAAATCAGTTTCAGCATGAAATGAGCAACTCCATAATTAATCGAACAAATATTTGTTCATCAATAATTTTCATCAATATTCCTAATTCATATCATTTCATTTGGTTTTAACGAAAACATATTAAAACGTCTTTTAGATTTAACTTGAATTTTTTTCTTTTTACAACAACTTCATGCAAGTATTTAATTGATAATTATAATTTCTTATCATAATTTGGTTGTCATTTTAATTTTTTTTTCATAAGTTAATAAAAGCAAAGAATGAAATCAGAGACAATATATTTTGTTATGTTTTATTAATTTTCATTTGTCATTACATTTTGCAAACATAAGGAAAAACCAAAGAGTGTTTTAGCCACTCAAGAGATGGTAAGAGAATGGGTATACACAAGTCACAAATGTTATATATTCCCTTGTGTAATGGGATTTATATGCATGCAATTTTATGGTTTATCGAGTCTTTCTTTGTGTGGAGTTATCTGCCCTTACAAGAAAGTATCGATTGTTGCTATTAATATCCGTAAGAAAATTACATTTTTTTCTCTCGCAAAATTATTGACTTTAGAATAAACGATATTTACGTAGCAATTTATTTTAAAAAAATTTCAAGAGCAGATACCTCTACATGGAGAAATGACGGAAATAACAGTATATAATTACTTAATCTTACCAAGTAGAAATGTCGAGATGTAGAAACAAAGAGGAATTTATTCTATTTATTTCATACGGTTTTGTAGCTCTTTTATATACATATTTACACAGAGTAGATCAGATAATGATCTAAATGTAGTTTTATGTCTGTCTTCAAGTACTCATGCATTCATAAGAGCATTAAAAAGTAGCCTAGAGTTGTCTTCTCTTTGGCTCATTTAGAAAGTGTAGATGGCGCCAGGTGTTTCTGAATTGCAGTTCACAGGAAGAATCATCCTTGGGACAACAATTTGTTTTAAGATATTGTTACTGTTTAAGACATGTTACAAAAGATGTTCTGCATATTTTGCTATACTTTTTTTTTCTTCTTCAGAAAAAATATAATTTCATAATGTGTATTGAATAAAAATGTCCAACTTGCATTTCTACTCCAGTTTGTGCATGATTTGTGTTAAAATTAATTTTTATTGGGAGTTCCTTGGTGTTTATAGCATGGATTTGATATATATGTTTTTTTAGCTCACCTGGTCCGAAGGACCAAGGTGAGCTTATGCCATACCGTGGCGTCCGGCGTCCGTCGTCCGTCGTCCGTCGTCCGTCCCGTCCGTCCGTCCGTCCGTCAACAATCGACTTCTTCTCCATAACCGCTGGTCGGATTTCAACAAAATTTGGCTGGTAGCATCCTTATGGGCTACTAACTGAAAATTGTACAAATGATGGGTCTGACCCCCCAGGGGCCTGAGGGGCGGGGCCAAAAGGGGTCAATTTGGCTATTTCCATATAAACGACTTCTTCTCTGAAACCAAGCATGGGATAGCACCCATAATGCAATGGTAGCATCCTTATAGGGTGGGGATTCAAAATTGTACAAATGATGGGGCTGACCCCCCGGGGGCCTGAGGGGCGGGGTCAAAAGGGGTCAATTTGGCTATTTCCATATAAACGACTTCTTCTCTGAAATGAAGCATGGGATAGCACCCATAATGCAATGGTAGCATCCTTATAGGGTGGGGATTCAAAATTGTACAAATGATGGGGCTGACCCCCCGGGGGCCTGAGGGGCGGGGTCAAATGGGGTCAATTTGGCTATTTCCATATAAACGACTTCTTCTCTGAAACTAAGCATGAAATAGCACTCATAATGCAATGGTAGTATCGTTATAGGGTAGGGATTAAAAATTGTACAAATGATGTGGCTGACCCCCCAGGGGCCTGAGGGGTGGGGTCAAAAGGGGTCAATTTGGCTATTTCCATATAAACGACTTCTTCTCTGAAACCAAGCATGGGATAGCACCCATAATGCAATAGTAGCATCCTTATAGGGTGGGGATTCAAAATTGTACAAATGATGGGGCTGACCCCCGGGGGCCTGAGGGGCGGGGTCAAATGGGGTCAATTTGGCTATTTCCATATAAACAACTTCTTCTCTGAAACTAAGCATGAGATAGCACTCATAATACAATGGTAGTATCTTTATAGGTTGGGGATTCAAAATTGTACAAATGATGTGGCTGACCGCCGGGGGGCCTGAGGGGCGGGGTCAAAAGGGTTCAATTTGGCTATTTCCATATAAACGACTTCTTCTCTGAAACCAAGCATGGGATAGCACCCATAATGCAATGGTAGCATCCTTATAGGATGGAGATTCAAAATTGTACAAATGATGGGGCTGCCCCCAGGGGGCCTGAGGGGCGGGGTCAAAAGGGGCCAATTTGGCTATTTCCATATAAACGACTTCTTCTCTGAAACTAAGCATGGTATAGCACCCATAATGCAATGGTAGCATATTTATAGGGTGGGGATTCAAAATTGTGCAAATGATGGGGCTGACCCCAAGGGGGCCTGAGGGGCGGGGTCGAAAGTGGCCAATTTGGCTATTTCCATATAAACGACTTCTTCTCTGAAACTAAGCACGGTATAGCACCCATAATACAATGGTAGTATCCTTATAGTGTGGGAATTCAAAATTGTGCAAATGATAGGGCTGACCCCCCGGGGGCCTGAGGGGCGGGGTCAAAAGTGGTCAATTTCCATATAAATGACTTTTTGTCTGCAACTAAACATGGGATTACGCTCATAATGCAATGGTAACATCCTTATAGGGTTTGGATTCAAAATTTTGCAAATGATGGGGCTGACCCCCCGGGGGCCTGAAGGGTGGGGTCAAAAGGGGTCAATTTAGCTATTTCCATATAAACGACTTCTTCTCTGCAACTAAGAATGGAAGAGCACTTATAATGCAATAGTAGCATCCTTATAGGGTTGGGATTTGAAATTGTACAAATGATAGGGCTGACCCCCGGGGCCTTAGACGGCAATAGATGCGAGGTCAAAAGGTCAATTAGGCTACTATTTTCATATAAATTACTTTGTCTCTGAACCTATGTATTGGATAGCATATTTGTATGGTATCAATAGCATCATTGTATGGTTGTGATTCAAAATTAAACTTTGGGAGTCAATTTTGCTTATTTTTCTAATTGTCTGAGTCTTGTGATAATTACTAACAAAAAACCAGGTGAGCGATACAGGCCCTCTGGGCCTCTTGTTTATTTATATCCACAACCCAAAAATGTATATCCCCGATCACTTTCATTTTCATTTCAAACTCAGACCATATCTATCAGAAATAAATAGAATTTATAATCTATTACAGAATCAAGGTAACATTTGTATTATTACACAGGTATGAGCTGTGTATTTATTATCAATGTATTATATTGAATATTTTATTGCTTTCATATTATAATTGATTGCAATTTATAATGTCAAGTAATTGATTCGTAACTTTAGTTTCATAATTGTACAGAAATTATGAATAATTTAGTATTATGATTATAATATAATTTGTTATTAAATCAGATCTGCTTTGGATAAGTTGCATAAGGATGAAACTATTTTGTCACACTTATTAAGTTACAATTATCTGTTTGTAATTACGAATATGTTCTATTTTCATTTTCTTGGTTTGCATGTCAGCAATTCACATGTGCATGGGGAATAGCACAACTAATTTAGTTACAGTAACGCACAATTCTTGTAGATCTAGATTTTGCATGTGGTTGATAGAGGCAGCATGTTGGTTCTGGGTTCGCTTTAAAAAAACAACACATTATAAATGGAAATTTTAAAAATAGTAGAAGTTCTCAATCTGTCTACTAAGTAAATCTGTAGCCTCCTTAAATTCTTTCCTAATTAATATCCTATTTTATTTCTTAATTAATCATACCTTCATGTTTAATTTTGTGTTCTTTCAGCAATCCACCAATCAAATTTTAGTTCGGTTTTCAATGAAAAAAAATTTGCTCAAGAAGAGTTTTTTCCTTTAATTCATTCACCCCTGAAGATACATTTGGACTCTTCTAAGACAAAGACTCGACCTGGCCATTATGAAATTTTAGGGGTGAATAAGTTCTGTTGAAGGAGATAATCCAATAAATGATAGATATTTTTAGAATTTAAGGTTTGTGATTCATGTAAATCTAATATTAGATGTGATAGTGATCCAAATTAAATAATTCCCTTTAAGATGATTAAGAAATAATTGAAATTCTAATCAGGGGAATCTTGGCTTGCTGGACTCAATGAAGATCGATCTTTAATTTCTATGAATCTTGATGAATCTCTTAGTTACAGAAATTACCTGGTAGCTCAGGAATGTCTGTCATTGTTCTAGTACAAATCAGTGGCTTTTCTAATCCTAAGTATTTACAATTATAGCTTCAAATCTGAATTTTATATACAAATACTCAGAGTTTATTAAATTTCTTATAGAAAAAGGTATTGATCTTCTAAAATTAAAAAGTAATTAATTTATTTGTATTTTAACCTTAGGTCCATATGATATTTATGAACTTTATGAAAATCAATGTTGCATTTTGATAAAGATATAAAAGTTTGGCATACAGTTAACTTTTAGTAATTAGCTTTATAGCTAGATGAAATATAAATTGTGTGCTCCTTAGGTTTGCAGAAGTTCTGTATAAACTGCATACATTGATAAAAAATTGAGATAGTGTTTTACTGGTACCTTCCCAGTGTAATGAAATATTGATTTTAAATATTCAAGGTGCCAGTAAAATACTCTGAAAAAGACTGTGTAACATATCCTTGTAAATCTCCTACGTTTTCTTTCATATTTTATAAATATTTGTAATATTTGTCCAATTTTGATTTAATATCTTTTAAACTTGAATATTTCTGTTTTATTTTCCCTAACCTGAAATTAAACCTGATGTTAAAATTTAATTGACTTTTCATTTTCTGTGATGTCATTGTAATTATAAAACTTAATAATCTTTTCAGATTATTATTTATTGATATAAATTCATTTTAATCAATATCAAAATTGTTTTTAATTGAAAAGAAAAAAAATATGATAGTATCTTCAACCATACAATTTTTTTTTATAAAGCTGTTTTGTAAAAATTTTATACTCTATATCTTTTTTATCAAAAATCATTACATTTCTCATATTTATTTCAAACAATTTTAGCAAGTTTTTAGCATATATTCATTTTCAATTAAAATTTTGTTTATATAAAATATAGTGAAAAGATAAAGTACCTTGGCATCTCAGGATTTGATTTTTACTGTGTAACTTATTCCATATTTAATTCAAATTTTAATTTGTATATCCCGATATTTTACCAGTCTATTTACTCAGCTTGATTTGAGCTTCCAGGAAGATGTGTTTTGCTATCCCTTACATTGTTATCCCCCCTCCCCATACTTGTATATTGTTAAAACATGTATTTCTTTTGCTTGGCAATATTCCATTGTCTCACTATGGTTACAAAAACTTTAATAAAAACAAAATCAAAGAAGTTTCATTAAAAATTTAATTCCATCATAGTCCTGTTATATCCAGAGATAGTCTTGTTTTGATCTTACAAGAACACTGATATAATTCTGATATAGCCCCCCCCCCCCCCCCCCCACACACACACACACACACACACACACACACACACACACACACACACATTCCCATCACAACCTGCCATTTATCTTTTAGGAATTCACCCAAAAGCTAGTCATTATAATTAGCAATTCTTACATGATTCACCCTGTATCATTTTATATTATCCAATCACAATCCGCCTAACAACAATAAAGCAACAAACCTCACAGCATGTCTACCACGACCAACCATTTATTCTTATACAGTGAAACAAATATTTACCAATAATCCTTATGCAATCAAACAACAATTCTCAAATGATCCTTATGCAAAACAAAAAAAACAACAACAAAAACCAACAATTTGCCAATTATGCTTCTGCAATCAAACAACAATCCACCAATTATGATTTTGCATTCAAGGAACAATTTTCAAATTATCATTATGCAACCAAACTGCTATTCACCAATTTTCCTTATGCAACCAAAAAACAAATTTTTTTTATCTTTGTGCAATTAAACAACAATTCAACAATTGCCCTGATGCAATCAAACAATTCACCAATTACCTTTTTGCAATCGAAGAACCAATTCAACAATTGTCCTTGTGAAATCAAACTTAAATTTACCAATTATCGTTGATCATTTACCACAATCAATCTATTCACCAGTTAACATTTAGCAATCCAAGTACAAACCCAACCTATTCTTTAGCATTTATTTCACCATGGCTAGTTGACCATTTATTGGTTTTAAATCACAACTTTGATATGTTCCATCCGAGCTTGCCATCCTAGTTAACATATCTTCCTGGAATATTGTCTACATGTCATTGACAAGTCTCACATGTAAAAATACCAAGTTCCGTGGATTCAGCTTTTTGTTAGATATTAATATTTTATTGAATTTAAGAAAATGAAAATAAAAACTGCTCATATGGCATTGTTTTACAGGCAACACAAGAGGAAAAAACTTGAATTGTATGAAATGTTCCCCAGATGACTGCTTTTGGATTTTTTTTAAAGCATTTTACCTTGAATATGACCTTGAGTCTGACCTTGAGCCTAGTCTTGATATCTCTCCTTGCGTTGGATCTTGTATCTGATTCTGCACATGACCTTGACTATGGCCTAAAGTCTGACCTTGAACTTGACCTTGAACCTGGTCTTGAGTCTGACATTACATATGACATTGAATCTGACCTTTCACCTGACCTTTCCCCTGACCTTGACCTGGTGTGTTTACATGTGAGTTTGTCCCCATGACCAGTTTGATGTTTGCAGTGTTTATTTTTACTAACCAGTTTTCTTTCTTCTCACCATTTATGTGTGATACAGAGAGATCGAGAACTCCGCATCATGGTAAGCCTACGGTATTATTTTCATTATAATTACGTCTTTTATAAAATTCATCAAAAACCTTATCATATTTTGATTGGTTTGAATATCAATGACAGCTTCCCTAAGATATATTTAATAAATGTTTAAGAATTTGTGCTAATTAAGAAATTAAAAAGGGATTGCACTTATAGGGTGGAAAGGGGGGACTTCAGATAGTTTTAAGTATTGCATGATGGTGGTCACATGATTTTGTAACGTGGAAAAATCTACGTATCACTTGCATCTTGTTTGATCGTCGTCACATAAATTTGGTGTCAATCAAATTTTTTTAGAAACTGTTAACCAAAGAGAGGTATAAAATTTCAGATTTCTTCAAACAAATATTGCTTCTTGCTTGAAAAGGGACTACATGCAATTTGATGGTGCTAGCTGATTTTGATTTTAATCATCATAAGTTTTTGTTCTATTTAATTTAAGATGAAAGAAGAATATTAGAAATCTTTATATAATCAATTGCCATATGCTTGTATATTAAATCATTTTTGGCTGTATTTAAGGCATGGATAGCAGATTATGCCGTAGAAGTTTGATCATTATTAATCCAAAGCGATTGTTGTGGTTTTGGTTGCGGTGGATGCTAGCTTTGTTTTGCTAAAATTTTTAGTGTGAATACATATAATCACAAAAAAATCTGCCCCTCCATTTCATCATATCGTCATGGATACCATCTGCCCATCCACAATGACCTTGACCTTTATTATGACCTGTGAGTAATTAAGAATTTTTTTATTTTTACCTGTGTTTCTTACCTGGATAGATAAACGAGCTGATTATTAATACCGTGGAGACGGAGCGTCAACGGTACTTCCTGGAACGGCTTGTCATGTTGGACATTCCCACGCTATTTGTGGGTCCCACCGGGACAGGAAAGTCGGCCATCACCAACAGTTTCTTACTGCAGCTCCCCAAAGACAAATACATCATCACCAACATCAACTTCTCAGCCCAGACCTCGGCCAGTCAGACACAGGACATCATCTTCTCCAAACTAGACAGGTAAAATTAGATGGATACAGATTATATAAGTAGGAACTCGCACACAAACAGACAAGATTGTGGGAGCTTTTGATTTCTTGTTTGTCTGGCCATATTTTTCAAACTATTAAAGATATCAGGCAACACAACACATGTGCAGTGCAATACTGTAATTCTACTGACCTTGACCTCTAAAGGTCTCACTGGTTTAGACCTAAAGGGTCAAAGGTCAACATAGTGCTTGTTTTCAATGTTTGAGAAAGTACTGAAAAGATATGTCAGAAATTTCATATGTAGGCTCCCCATGGGCCCTAGCTGTACATATTTCATTTTGAGATAAGCTGCCATCTTGTATTTTGATAGTTGAAGTTTGTTACCACTAACATGTCAATTAATCATTTTCTATTGCCTTGCAGGAGAAAGAAGGGTGTATATGGGCCCACATTGGGTAAGAAGCTGTGTGTATTTGTTGATGACCTTAACATGCCAGCCAAGGAGAAGTACGGAGCCCAGCCACCAATAGAGATCCTCCGTCAGTGGATTGACCACAAGTACTGGTTTGATAGGTACTATCGCTTTATTACCACTTTTGTTTAACATGGTTGACCTTGGTCAACATTTTTGGATATGGTCATCTGTGATGAGTTAAATGTGACCATGGTCATACATATATTACTGACCGTGGTGTTACTATTGGATGATTTTGATATGTTATTTCATGGTCCATGGTTTAAATCATGGCCTGTTTCTTGGCATGTGCTTAAGCTGACTTTTACATCATATTACATCATAGTTACTTTTTGACGAAGTGTTTTAATGAAACAAGCTTCATTTAAACAATTTTTAGTAGATTTCAGTTTTCATTCGAAATCACCAAAGAATGGAAAATGGAAAAAATTGTAGCACAGATTATTATAGTAAAATATTTGTTTATCACTGATGAATGTGCCTTGAAATTTAAAATGTAAATTAACATTTCTTTTTTCAGAAAAGACACCACCATCCTCGAGCTGGTTGATATCGTCATGGTATCGGCTATGGGGCCCCCTGGTGGAGGACGAAACAACGTCACACCTCGCTTTACCCGACACTTCAATGTCATAGGCATAGAATCTTTTGATGAAGAAACTATGAAGAACATCTTCTCTCCCATTTTAGATTGGCATTTCAATTCCTTTGAGACAACTCTTCGTAGATTTTCAAGGGTAAGAAATAAGTATCAAAGACAATCTGTTTGTAACAAAATCCTCGTTTTAGAGTTCTGTTGATATTGTCTGAAAATATTTGTTATTTAGTTACTACTATTTCAGAAGTACCAGATTTAAAATGTCTTTTGAAGTCTTTGTATCTGACTTGAATTTGGATATATTCCTGTGTACAAAGATAAATTCTGAATTGATCCTTCATAGAACCTGTCTATAAAGATCACCAAAGAAACGGAGGAAAAATATGGTTATTAAAGCAAGATGGTCTATATATTCCAGTCAAATTGTGTTAAAATTGGTCTTTTGAGATCCTAGTGATCCTATTTAGCAGGTGGTTGTTATACAGAGGTGGTCACTAAGACAGGTTTTACAGAGGTGGTCACTAAGACAGGTTTTACAGAGATGGTCACTAAGACAGGTTTTACAGAGGTGGTCACTAAGACAGGTTTTACAGAGGTGGTCACTAAGACAGATTTAGGTTTTACAGAGGTGGTCACTAAGACAGGTTTTACAGAGGTGGTCACTAAGACAGGTTTTACAGAGGTGGTCACTAAGACAGGTTTTACAGAGGTGGTCACTAAGACAGGTTTTACAGAGGTGGTCACTAAGACAGGTTTTACAGAGGTGGTCACTAAGACAGGTTTTACAGAGGTGGTCACTAAGACAGGTTTTACAGAGGTGGTCACTAAGACAGGTTTTACAGAGGTGGTCACTAAGATAGGTTTTACTGATTATTACAGATTATCCTAGTGAGTACCATGGAGATATATAACAGTGCCATTGTCAAGTTCCTGCCGAGCCCCTCGCGATCACACTACGTCTTCAACCTCCGAGACTTTGCGAGAGTTGTACAGGTAATAATTCGTGTCCTTGAATAGAGTGTTGATATCAGCTGAAGAGAAACAGTCTTATAATTGTAAACATATAATTGAAAGCTCCATACTAGGAAGTATATTTGTACTAATAATGACCAATCTTAGTTTTGCTTGTAGAAGATGCAATGTGTCCTTGACCTTTGTCCCTTAGCATTTGACCTTATTATGGTGTCCTTGAAAGTTG
Organism: Argopecten irradians; assembly: GCF_041381155.1. Lineage (NCBI taxonomy): Eukaryota > Metazoa > Mollusca > Bivalvia > Pectinida > Pectinidae > Argopecten > Argopecten irradians. Next base: position 10,091,934 of record NC_091145.1, on the reverse strand, counting down.
AACCTATCACTGTTTTATGCCTTCAGTTGAATAACGTACTTTCAAATATTTAAACTTATAAAAAACCAATGTTATCAGTTATAACTATATTCATTAAGTTGTTTTTACCAAGACTGTGCTTCTTTTACTCTCTCTCCCCTATTCCCACCCCTTCATTACCTCCACCCTCCTCCTGGGGCCAATGTTACAGCATTCTTATTATCCTATAATAACTCTATATTGTGCCTGTTACAGGGTATCCTACTGTTGAAGCCAGAGGTAATGCCACCAGAGGGCAACGATGCCTCTCACAAAATCATGAGGTTATGGGTACATGAAGTCTATCGTGTATTCTATGACCGCTTAGTGGACGAAACTGACCGCGAAACCTATTTTGGTCTGGTCAAGGTAAGTACCACCTTTATACTGTAGCAGGTAAATCCTGAGAGATTTTTCGGTAGAATTTGTTACAGAAGATTTAGCTTAAGTTAGCTCCCACATTGTGATGACTTCAGTTTGATATTTTGTTCTCTAGAATCTGTATTTAATTTTGTCTGGGGTTTCATAGTTTTGAATATTGGAGGTCAATATCTTCAGATATTCAGTGGCCCTTCACTTTTAGAAGAAGAAAATTGTAATTTTTCATAGCAAACAATTCTTCTGCCCATATTAGTATTGCTGCTTCATATTACTGAGTGAGAATTATCAACACAATAAATTAACTTCACCATCACTGAATTTCAGTTTCTAGGGCTCTGTTGTAAGTTTGAAAATTGATGTTTAATTAAGCATTGAAGTCACTATTTTTTAATTTCATCGGGGTATGAAAGAAATTTTGTTTGCAAACTGTGTGAATCCACGAAGCAGATTCTCATAAAAGTTTGCAAACAAAATTTATTTCACATCCCGATGAAATTAAAAAATAGTAACTTCAGTGCTTATAATTAATTTTCCAGGCTACTGTATAAAATGAAATACATTTACACGTACAATTCCATTCATTTTTTTCCAAGGCTAATGTCGGGTTTTCGCGCCATTCTCTGATTTTTTTTCATTGTGGAATGAAAAAAATGAATAGGCCAATCAGAAAGCTAGAGACAAAGAAAAATTAATTATTCCTGTATACTATTGCCTTCACAGCATTGTATAGAGACACAATTTAAGGAGAAGATGAACATCCTATTTAAACACCTGCTACCACAGGAAAATGACCAGCGAGTCACCGTTGTCGATGACGACATTCGCAGTCTCCTGTTTGGGGACTATCTTTCCAAGGGTAAAGAAGAAAAACTGTATGATGAAATCTCCAGTATGGATGACTTAAGAGAGGTGAGTAAATTGATAAGATGTGTGCTCATTATATGTTGCCTTTGTGTTATGATCTCAATGGCTTTGTGTTCAGTTTTTGATGAGTTTGTGTCAATTATTTAATGACTTTGTTTAACCTTGCGTTCCATATTTGATGACCTTGTGTTCAGTATTGATGACCTTGTGTTCATTATTTGACCTTGTGTTCAGTATTGATGACCTTGTGTTCATTATTTGACCTTGTGTTCAGTATTGATGACCTTGTGTTCATTATTTGACCTTGTGTTCAGTATTGATGACCTTGTGTTCAGTATTGATGACCTTGTGTTCATTATTTGACCTTGTGTTCAGTATTGATGACCTTGTGTTCATTATTTGACCTTGTGTTCAGTATTGATGACCTTGTGTTCATTATTTGATGACCTTGAGTTTATTATTTAATGACCTTGTGTTTTACAGACAATAGAACATTACCTGGAGGAGTACAATATGATGAGCAAGGCTCCGATGAGTCTAGTCATGTTCAGGTTTGCCATAGAACACATATCTCGCATTAGTCGCGTCCTCAAACAGCCAAACGGACATTGTTTACTTGTTGGTGAGTATTATGTTTACTTGTTAATCAGATGCATAAATGACTTTCCATGTGCAGGTCCCTTGTTACGACTGGTGGCTACCTCATCAGATCTGATTCAGTCATTAAATCATATACCTTTTAACTACAGTCAAAATTGTTTTAAGAGACCTTCCAAAGGAGATTGAAAAATAGGTCACATATGACAGTTGGTCTCTTAATTGAATCACCCCTTTCGATACAATTAAATACATGTATCAATATTGTGGGACATGTTTTGACAGTTTTGTTGTACTAAAAACAGTCAAAATAATAGGAAATCATTAAATATATAATATATCACATAATCTAATACATCTTTTAATTATGTATTTAATTTTAGGCACTTTTATTTTTCAATTATCTATTTATTTTTTATTTATCTTTCTGTTTTTATTCATGAATAAGATTAAAAATTTCTAAAACAAATATTTGTTTAGGCCTACCACTTATATATCATAATTAGCTACAAAATTACAATGTATTTAAAAGCAGAAAAAAGAAAAAAAAATTAATTTTTTTTTTTTTTGTATTTTCTTTCATCATTTTATTCATTTGTTTTATAGATAAAAAAAAAATGGGAAAAAAAATAGTGTGAAAAAAAAATAATTTAAAAAAAATCCGGAAATCAGCTATTTCCGACTCCTCTGTTACTATCTCCCAAAATGGCTGCCATCATGCTTAGCTACACTGATACATTTTCAGTACAATGTTTCTACATTCATGTCGTTCTTATGTGAGTAAATCATTGTTCATCATTATTTTAGTTGGTTTTGGAAGTGATTATTCTTGATTTTTATCACAAACATCGTGAATAAATAGCACATTTTCCTTGCAATATCCAGCTCAGACATGCAGACGGCTTCGGCCATCGGTACCGAAGCCAAGAGACTTCATGAATAAGTGCTAATTTATGTCAAAATGAACACCTCGTGTATATAACCAAGCCATATGGATAGCTCTTTTGTCTTGCCTTAATGGGGCTGGGTTGGAAGCCCTACAGGATAGTTAACTGGCTTGGCTTTATATATGAATAGAAGACAAATGCATGTGTGATTTGGGTCGTTAAATACAGAACATCGAGTGTCGTTGGATCCTAAAAGTATGGTCGCTTGTCGCATAAGACAGACGGTCGTTTAATACAGACAGATTATATAGTAATTTTCGCTGGGAGGAATAATTTAGGTCGTTTAAGACAGAAGGTCGCTGAATTCAGAAGGTCGTTAAATCATATACCTTTTAACTGTGTCCCCATCATGAAATGGGGTGGAATGTAATGTTAACCAGTTACGTCCCGTCCATATACTCTTTCAAAATGGATGATGAAACATTAATATATTTTTAGACATTTCTAGTTATTGATAATCTGGGATATATAAAGGCCCGATGAATATCTTGTGATTTTTAACTCTGTATGAATCTATTGAAAATTGATGTTAGCCTTGCCTAATTAACAATTGATGTGTTATTTGATTAATTAGTGAAAAAACAAGGAGTGTTATCATTTTATCTTACTATTCATATTCACAAACATCAAAGTAAAAACTAATTCATTCTTCCAGGTATTGGTGGCAGCGGTCGACAGAGTGCCGCCAAGTTATCGGCATTCATGTCGGACTTCGAGCTGTTCCAGATTGAGATCACGAAAAACTATACCACATCTGAATGGCGAGAGGACTTACGTCACATGATGCGACGGGCTGGTGATGAGGGCGTGTCCATGGTGTTCCTGTTCGGAGACCACCAGATCAAGGTGAGACAACTCATGATAGTTGATTGATGATTATAAATTAGAGCCAGGTGTTCCAAAAGAGTTAGCATTAAAATATTTAATGATTTTTATTTGAGATTAAATTTGGGATATTTAGCGGACGATTGGAATTCATGAAAATAAGTCATTGCAAATACGATTCATCTACAATCCAGGATTTTCGAGATCGTCTATTTTGTCCCACCTTCCGCTGATTATAACGTCATGTTTTTATATGATTTTTGTGACATTACAATCACCAAAAGGTGGCTTTAATCGACAGTGAATTGTACTTTATCTACATCCCTTTGGGACCTTGAAGCCCCATATTACAAGAAAAGGTTTAAACTGAAAATTTCAATAATTAAATTGCCATTAAAGTCATTAATAATGAAAACAGATGGTTACAGTTGTTATACCCCTTGAGATGAGAGCTCCGTTTCTATTCTATCATTACTGCTTGTGGAAATGTGTTTTGTTATAGAATTACTTGAGTTTCATGTCTGATATTTCTTTGTGTTACAGGATGAATCTTTCCTGGAGGATGTCAATATGATTCTGAACACAGGAGATATCCCCAACTTGTATGAGAATGAGGACAGACTGGCCATCATAGAAAGGGTAGGTGTAATCATGTAGAAATACCAAGAATTTTAACTACCGTATTCGACCCAATAAGCGCCCATGTCCCTATAAGCGCCCCCCCCCCTTTTTTAGGCCTCAATTTCAATTTCACAGGCACAAATAGGACCAAAACTACATAAAACAGTATAAATTTGCAATAATTTTGACTTATTAACACCTTTTCATTTTTATCAATTTTTTAAGTACCGTGGGCGCTTATTGGGTCGAAAACGGTACATACATCCTATAACCCAAGAGATTTCTTCCTGTGACATTTAAAAAATAATGATGAGTTTTTTCAAGTGTTTTAAGAAAGTCAAGAAAAGTAATAATATTTTATGATTAAGTTCAAACTAATAACAGCTATTGCAGTCGAAAAGTGTGTTTGAGAATTCAATTTCTATTTTGGGGGTAAAATATGAACCTTTGAAATTGATCTCATTCCACAATGAGCTAGATAGTCTTAAACTATTACACATTTTACATGCATATATTTTGTCATGAATTGATTGACATATTTCATCTTACAGATGCAGAATCTGTGTCAGCAGCAGAACCTTGTGATAGAAATGACACCACTTAACATGTATAACATGTTTATAGAGAGAATCAGACGTAATCTTCACGTGGTCCTGGCGTTCAGTCCGATCGGCGACGCATTCCGTAACCGCATTCGG